>NC_091784.1:24052142-24352622 GCF_029378745.1 Bos indicus | reverse complement strand
ACAGAATTTTGCTGTTTTCTGTCAAACCTCAACATGAGAAACCATGTCTCTTGCATTGGCAGCTGGATTCTTTACCACTGAGTTACGAGTGAAGTCCCTTCAGTCTGGGATATAAAGCAGTCAGTACCAGCCCCCTATGAGGAATTCTAACACTGTTTATGAACCTGAACAGTAGTAGTTATCTTACAATCCTCCCCTCAGTTCAATAAAAGGTAGAAAGTAAGGGAATCTTGTCTTTGAAGTACGACATTTTGGCTATGTTCATAGAAACAATATCTTCAGACTACTCTCAAACACACCTGACACACCTCTAGTAGCAAAGATAGCCAATCAAAAGTGGGTGGGAAGGAAAAGGAAGAAGTGCTGTCCCAGAGAAAGAGGACTCCTTCTAGTCACTGTTTTCTTCTCTGACACCCCTCCCTAAAGTATTAAAATTTTGTTCTTGCAAGTCCTTTGCAAGTTTTGCTAAATTTATTCCTGGTTATTTTGTCTCTTTGCTTGGTTCTATAAATAGGATATTTTCTCTCATTATATTTTCAAAATGCTTGGCATGGACATATAGGAAAACTATAGATTTTGCATAGTAATTTCCTTACCAGTCACCTTAAAGAATTTCACTATTATTTCTAATAGTTTTACGCATGGGAGTGGGGATTGCTTATCTTAGGTCTTCCAAAAAGAGGTTAAACTACTAGCAACAGGTGATAATTCTATCTTCTCCATTCTTATTCTTTTTCACCTCACTGGATTATCTATTTATTCCTGAGCAATGGTAAATAGCAATGATGATAATTGGCATTCTGGTCTTGTTCTGGATTTAACGGTGATATTTCTAGTGTTACACCATTAAATACGATGCTGGCTTTGGGTATGATCTGATTTTATCAGCAAATGTTCTAAAAATCAGGAATAAACACTTAGCTTTACCAGACTGTTTAGCATCCACAAAATAAATAAGATTTTTCTCTAAGTGAAAAGTATGAAGAATAAACCACACAATTTTTTAGGTTTCCCAAGATCAAACCATCCTTCCACTCCTAGAATAAATGGCACTTTGTCAGGACTTTACCTTGTAATGTAATCGCTTAATTGTCCATTTCTCCACTTGAGTTCTTTCAGATCACTGGCTATGACTGATTTATGTCTGACACATAGCTGACATTTAATACATGTTTAATGAATAAATAACTGAACTAACAAGTACACTCAACCTCCTCAAACTAAACACTTGTACCTCTTTCTGACCTAAAAAAGTGGGAGAGATCATACACCTTTCCCAGAGTGGATCTTCAGATGTTTACTGTATATGTGGTGTTAGTACAGTTCAGTCACTCAGTCGTGTCCGACTCTTTGCGACCCCATGAATCACAGCACACCAGGCCTCCCTGTCCATCACCAACTCCCAGAGTTCACTCAGACTCACATCCATCGAGTCAGTGATGCCATCCAGCCATCTCATCCTCTGTCGTCCCCTTCTCCTCTTGCCCCCAATCTCTCCCAGCATCAGAGTCTTTTCCAATGAGTCAACTCTTCGCATGAGGTGGCCAAAGTACTGGAGTTTCAGCTTTAGCATCATTCCTTCCAAAGAAATCCCAGGGCTGATCTCCTTCAGAATGGACTGGTTGGATCTCCTTGCAGTCCAAGGGACTCTCAAGAGTCTTCCCCAACACCACAGTTCAAAAGCATCAATTCTTCGGCGCTCAGCTTTCTTCACAGTGGTCCCTAATTCTTTTATCAATAGAATCCTTGAATATCTCATTCTTTATGGGGAAACTCTTCCCTATGGTTGCAATGGGAATAAGCCTCCTTCCCTACTCCCATCACCACCCCAAGCCAAAGGGGTGGCTACATCCCCCAGGCCTGAAGAGAGCACCACACAGATTGTTTAGGAATGGGTACATGATCCAATCTGGGTCAACAGCATCTCCAGCAATTTCTTACAGAAACCCTTAAGAAAAAAAGTTTTCCGAAAGAATTGATAAACCAAAAATTGCTTGTCTAGGGTTGCTGCTTACTGTCTTGCTTAAGGTGTAGTGAGATAACCTGAGAACGAAGCGGGTACAGCAGAAAAGACCAGAAAGAAACAGAGACCTGGATTCAACTCTTCCTGAAGCCATTACCCCTTAGACTTTCTAAGGAATAAATCAATAATTACCTTTCTTGATTTACAATAGTTTAAGCTCAATTTCTACCACTTATAACCAAAAAAATAAGGCCTAATGCATGTGCTGATTTGTTTTCCTGCATATGTGCTTTATACATTCTTAAATAAAGGTTGAAAGTAAAAAAGTGTTTTAAAGGAAAGCGATCCTAACTAGCGTGTGTTAAAAATCAACCTCCTGCTTTTAATTAATGGCAAGATAGGCAGAAGGGCTCCCTCCGTGAATTATAATTTCAGATTGAAATTCCCAAGACAGTTATAGAAGATCTTGTTAAACCGCAGAAACCAATAGAATCAAGAAATTACTTTAATAGGGTGATGGTTCCATCAGTTCCAGAGATACCATCCATTATGCAAAACCAAAACCTTTAAAACTTTCTACTGTACAACCCTAGCAATCCCTCATTCACCTGAAGTCTCACAGCTTCTCTTCTGACTCAATTTAAAAGTAAAAATGACTGGCATGATTTACAAAAATAAAAATAAATAAATCATGACGTGATGGCTGGAGAACTCCCTAGTGAAAACTGCCAAATCTCAAGACAGGGAGTTCTGCGGGGTCTGTCTGAACCATCCTGCATTCTCAAAAGCTTTCAACTCTGCTGAAAAACTAAAGACAAACATGGCCTTGGCATCCTAAACTCCTCTGTACCTATCGGGGCAAGTGGCATCCATTTCTATCATAGATAAAAATGTCAGCGGGCCAACCCAGAGAGCCTCACCAGCTCCCTGTCCCATCTCCTTTATGGGAGAATTTTGGCTTCACTTGCCTCCTGAAATCAGACTCTTCTCCTTCAGCTCAAGTTACAACAGACTAAATTCTGGAATCTGGTTTTGATTATTCTCTGGAGAACTACTTAAGAGATGCTTCAGGGTTGGAAATCCCTCATTCAGACATAATCTTGAAATAAAAGGCTATGTTCAAATGAAAAATGCATTACAGCATCTCTTTAGGGCCTTCTGGGCCCTAAAGGGAAGGATAAAAGGAAGGAATGGAAGGAAAATGAAGAAGAAAAGCAAAAAGAGGAAGGAAAATGGGAGAGAGAGCGGAAAGAAGGGGAAAGGAAAATATGTCATAACCTGTGTAGGGCACTTTGAATGTCATTTCATTTCATTCTCACATCATTCCCTTGGAAGGAAATACTATTGAGCCCATTCTGCAGATGAAGACATTGAGGCTTGGTGATATTAATTCATCCAAGGTCTTACAGTGAGGATGCTGTATGACCGGTTCAGAGATACAAATACACATTCTAAAGTACATTGCTTCTAGCCGACTAGCTTCTTTCCTCCAAAGAGTCCAATACAAGTTTGCTCTAGAACCAAAATATGTTAGTGACTGAATGGACCTTATGGAGATTATAAAGTCTCATCATGTAAGTGGGCTTCTCTGGTGGCTCAGTGGTAAAGAATCTACCTGCCAATGCAGGAGACACAGGAGAGGTGGGTTCAATCCCGGGGTCGGGAAGATCCTCTGGAGAAGGAAATGGAAACCTACTCTGGAATTCTTTACTGGGAAATACTATGAACAGAAGAGCCTGGTGGGCTACAATCCATGGGGGTCACAAAGAGTCGGACGCAACTGAGCATGCATGCATCATGTAAACAACAGAGAAGGAAGGAAGAAAGGAGAGGGAGGAAGAAAAGAAGGAGAAAGGAAGAAGCTATTAAGAAAACTGATATCCAATAAAATAAGTGTGTGGCAAAGAAGGACCTAGAACCCAATTTTTCTAACTCTTAAGTCTTTACTTAAGAGTTAGTCTTAAGTCTAACTCTTATTCTTCACAGGACTCTGTTCACAGGACCAGAATCTGTTTTACTGGTGCAACTGATCACATGGATCAAATACAGGCACTCCTGATTAAGCAGTGAACAACTGAGAATTTTCCCGCCCTCAAGAAAATGTTTGCTGGGAACAAAAGGGAAATTTATTTGTAATTGTCTTTTTCTGCTTCAGGCTCCTGTTTATATCCAGCTTCCTTTGTTGTTGTTGTTACAATATATCTGAGAGACTTCCCTCATGCTGTTGCAAAATTGGTTAAGGGGGAAAACATCTAAATTGAAAGAGCGCACTTAAGCCACAATTCTGGCAACTGCAGAGGGTACTGGTATGCCAGTTACTTTCAGAAATGAGTTTAAACCAAAGGTCACTAACCAGTAGCCAGCTGGCTGTAACCAGCCCACAGATGTGTTTTGCTTGTCCCACAGTGCTGGCCCACATGGCACTTTTAAGAAATCTCAATCTGCTGCCAACGTTAAAAACCAGGCCACTTCCATCAAAACCCAGATTTGCAGTTTCTCTTCCCAAGTGGAAGACAGAGTTCCTCTGATGCCACATTTGCAAACGGAAAAGGCGTGGCTGGAACAGAACAGCGGCTGCCCTTTTGGACAGAGCGTCTGTGGCCCAGTTTCTCCCCACCTAGTCTATTTCACTCCAGTGTATTACCCACATGAGCCCTGAAGGCATCTGATGAGTGACCCTTGATTTAAAAGGTTAAGCAGATGTAGACTGCAAAGCCCATCATTATTAGTCTTTTCCCAAAAACATCCCCAATAAAAGCCTCCAGTTAATGTTATGGCAGCTGTGAAGGGATATTCATTGTTTTAGAATATATATTCACTTTTATTATTTCACTTATTCCTCCAAACAACCCTGCAAGGAAGGAATTACTCTCAGGTAAACTGAAGCTGAGTGATATTTAAGTCAGTTATCCAACCCAGATCATTCAACTAGTAAGTTGCAAAGCCGAGTATTGAACCCAGTTTTACTCAGTTACAAACACTGTAGAATGCTTTGAAAAGAATACTTTGAGAAGCCATGAGGTTTGTTTCTACCTCAGGGCCTTTGCACTTGCTCTTCCCTCTGCTTGGCAACCTCTCCACTCAGGTCTTCACATGGGAGGATCTTACTCATTCACGATACTTATACGACCTCCAGAGAGTTTTTCCCTCATCATTGATAACACGTACACACACACACGCACACACACACGCACGCACGCACGCTCATTACTTTCTATGCCCCTGCTACTCAAAGAGAGGTCCAGAAATCCGCAGAATCAGTATCACTTTGGAAATTTGAAATTCACACTCTCAGGTCCCTCCCCTAACCTATGGAATCAGAACCTGCATGTTAACAATACCCCCAGGTGATTTGTGTGCATTTAAAGTTTAAACAGCGCTGCTCTACAGGATGGAAATAAATACAGCAGGAGGCACACGTGTAATTTCAAATTTTCCAGTAGCCACATTAAAAGAGTAAGCAGAAAGACCTGTTCATTTGCTGTCTCCCCTTTCCCCACTCCCACCCCCACTAAAATGTCAGTTCCAGGAGAAGAGGTGCTTCATCTGTCTTGTTCACCCTTGTATCCCCAACACCTAAAACAGTATTGGAAACAGGGTAAGTATTATTAAATGTCTGTATCATTAAATGTATCATTGTAAGTATCATTAAATGAATGAAAGAAGGAAGGAAGGAAAAGATTTTGCTAGCACTCTACCTACCAGCCTTTGGACAACTGCAGCTTCAAATCTCAGCTCAACCCCTGAACGGCTAAGCAACCTCGAGCAAATTGTTTTCCCATCTGAGGGCCAACTGTAAAGCAGAAAGGCTGCTCATTTGCTCACAGTCTCATCATGCCACCTAGATGTGATTACACGTCTATAAAGCGTGAACTGCCATGATAACACATGTTCAATTCATGCCAGTGCCTTACACAGCCGTCCTTCCTTCTCTCTCTAAACACCTCATCTGAACGATGCTGTGGACTACGCTCCTCTCGGTAGCGCAAGCAAAACTACTGAACCTGCTTCCCCAGGCTATTTCCCTCCAGCCAACAGGACGTGTGTCATAACTGCTGACAGTGGAGACATCTTGACCCCATGGAGGGTCACTTCCCATTGCCCTACAGCTGAGAGGCTTCCAAAGCCAAGTAGTCAGTCACTGGACAGTCTGTGATCTACAAGATAGACCACGGCTCATGTCATCGAATTCACTTTGATGAGTTCTGCAATGGCAGCCACTTGGCTTGCCACAAGGCCGCACCCCTTAGAGGACTGTAAGGTGTCTGCCCAGACAGTATGTATCAGCTCCTATTGAAAAGCATATCGTAGCTTTGTCCTTTTACTTTCGGGGGAGGGGGTGTTTGATCTACCCCCATTTATTAATCACTGGCCTGTGTCAATCCACCAAGTGAGGCTTGCTGTTCCATAGCTTTAACACACATCCTAATCCATCAGCCTATCTTGCCCTGCAAATCTGATGCACACGTTCTAATCTCAAACGTGTTTTTAAATCACAGTAGATCCACAGCATAGGCGAAAGCAAAACCCGGATTTAGACATAACTGGAGTGACACGGAGGAAATAAAACCCGGGCTGCTTAGTTAAATGCGACAAAACTCTCGCCAGCTCTGCCGAGAGCAGCCCCAGTTTCTTCTTGCTCTCCCTCTCGCTGACATCACAACCACCGGAATCACTTGCAGAATCAGTAGGCTACTGGGAAGCACATTGAAAAGAACAGGAAAACAAATAATGGGAAAAGGGGATCAAAACCTTTAATTAACCTGTGAATCTCCATTCAGGCAAACAGTAGAGTAAGATTTCAGATAAAACACATACCATACTATAACCATTTAACGGGGAGGTACTATAACCATTTAAGTAGAGATGCCACCATTTAAAAGACTGGAACCAGGGAACCAGGAAGAAGGGTTTCTGTTACTGGTTTGAATCAATGCCACTGCGTCCCTTCTACAATACGGTGAGGATGCCATCCCCTCTTGGCATATGGGAGGGAGAGAGAGAGAGTGAGTGTGAGTGTGTACTCAGCTGTGTCCAACTCTTTGCAACCCCATGGACTGTAGCCTGCCAGGCTCCGCTGTCCATGGAATTTTGCAGGCAAGAATACTGGAGTGAGTTACCATTTCCTCCTCCAAGAGATCTTCCCAACTCAGGGACCGAACCCACATCTCCCACATTGCCAGGTGGATTCTTTACCACTGAGCCACCTGGGAAACCCATGAAGAGAGAGGGGAGCTAAAGGGATGGAGTCAACAGAAATCCCTAAAATGCCCTCAAAGCAAGGCTGAATCTGTTAAGGCTGGAGAGCTATCCTAGGATCTGAAAGGTTTCTGGGAGTCTTCTCAACATCCAGATTTGGGTGGAAAACGACGCTTCGATGTTAGATAAGATTCTCCTGCAGTAACTGCCATCAGCTTCACTAAGTGTAATAAGGACTTACCCTGGGTGTGATGCTGGGGCAGCAGATGGAAGATACAGAGATAGCACATGGTCCTCTTAAGTGAGGATCGGGTGAATCTAGTTCCATTTGCATCTCTTAGTCCTATGGGATGCGGAGTCCCAAATACCACCCGTGATGGCTGAGGGTACCACATGTTGGAATAAGATCTTCAACAGCCATGTCCTATGAGCGAGGCAATTTACACACCTCCTTTTCCCAGCTGCAGTGTAAAAGAATGTGGCATCTGTCAGCATCATCTATCTTTTCATTCAGAGAATGCTCCCGACCCTACAATGGGACCTCGTGACATGCAGTCCACATTACACCATTCATCAACTTTATTTTAAGTCATCTGAATAAAACACCTCCTTTTCCATTTCCAGCTGCCACAGAGCAACTGAAACACATGTTGGAAAGATTTGATCTTTATTCCTCCCTCTCCCCCAAAGGGCATTTGACACTTCTCACAAGATATACAGCTCTAAAATTAGAATTGGAAAAAGCCATGGTTACCCCCTTAGAGCCACCGTTACCCCACAGCAGAAACCTGAACATTCCTACAACCAACAATTTAACAACTGAAACCTTCCCAGACATCATACCCCTTTTTTTTATTTTGCTGTTGTTGCATTAATCATCCTAACACCTTTTTAATTATAATTGCAAACTGGAAGCCATGGCTTGTGATGTTATAAATACTGATTTTCCAGTTAAATTAGGCATTTGCTGTTTTATGTTTTGATAGAAAGGGACTGTTTGAAGCCTCCTAAAACATTGCAATTAGTTCTCTCTGTTGAAACAGACAAGACATGAACAGACACATTTGCTGTTTCAGTTTAATGTGCTGGAATGTTTATGCCTAAGTGTACTTCTCTCAAGCTTTGAAAGCATAAGGCATATTTTTAAAAGGGGAAGAAATCAATCACAATACACACATTATATATTTCCAAAGTTATTTCTAAAACTTCCCCAGCCTGTAATTTAAACTTAAAAAGCACATCTCTTCTACAAGAAGGCGACCTGTCAGGAAACAATCCTTATTTTACCTATTGGCTCTGTTAATATGATAACATCACTTAGCTGACAAAGCCTGTGTTTCTGGTTGACAATTGCAATTAATTACTGAGATGCAACCGAGATGCAGCCAGCCATCCAGATCTGTTTTCCAGAATCATTAAGAAAAAAAAAAGAAAAGGAAAGAGGGAAGGGCAGGGGAGAACGCTGGTCGATTAATTTATTTTACCTGCACTTAACTTACTACTTCTCCCTTCCCTCGCTGCTGGCAGAGGGTGGGAAAGGAGGGAGATGAACAAACAACTCACTAGACACAAGCTCCAATCTGTTGCAATGAGGCACGGGTTAGAAAGGGCACAGGTGCAGGGCATGAAAACTCCTAGGGCATCAACTGTCATGTAGACACAGATGCTCCTGATGCAAAATTAACCCGGGGTTCAAGCAGCCCAAGAGGGACGGAAAGTTCTGGAGATGGGGGGCATCCTTAGTCTTTACGAGAAAGCCCAAACTCCCAGCATCATCTTGTTAACTGTTCCCGGTTCATTCTGCTCTAAACTGAAAACACTGAAGTTGGATTCCAGCCACGCAAATGCGTTTGAGGGCGATCTTGAGAGATTCCAGGAAATCCCAAAGCCCTTTAGTCAATCCGGCTTGTCCAGCTCCATTCCTCGGCGTCCCCAACACAGAAGCGCACCGCCCCGCAAGAGCCTGGCTTAGGAAACACCCCGCGGACACGAGGGCTGGGGATTCCCAGACTCGGAACTAGGCAGATTCCGAAAACAGCTCCCTGGACGAGGAGTCTGAGGCAGGCAGAGCAAGGGGACCCCTCTCTCCTCGCCCTGGAATAAAGTGATCCCTGGCGAACCTCCAGCCCTGCCCGCCGTTCCCCCCCAGGCTGCCCCGCCAGGATGCGCAGAGCCCTCGGGGGCTCACGGCTCTCGGAACGCTGCCCGGATCCCCAAGGGCAGAGGGAGCGGCTGTTTCCCGAGTGGGTCTGTCCCCACGCGCCCATCCCATCCGCCGAGCCCGGGGTCCTACCTGTACCACTCCAGCCCCTTCTCGTAGTTCCTGTCGAAGAAGTGCGGCTCTACGCCCACCGCCCGCACGTCCGGGTGCACTCGGATTGCCTCCAGCAGCGCGCGGGTCCCTCCTTTCTTGACCCCGATGATCAGCGCCTGGGGCAGCTTCTTCTCGCCGTAGTCGGGGGTGCTGGCGGCGTTGCCGCTCCCGTTGGCTGCCCTCCGGCCTGCGAGCTCCTCGTCCGTGGTGCTGGACTCCGGCGCTTCCCTCTCCACCAGCGCGCTCTGCGCCGTGACCATCTCGCCGGGGGTCAGCGGGGTCCGGAGCCAGGCGTCCCGGGCGCCCCCGCTGCCGCTCGCCAGTCCCCAGCCGTCGGCCCCGGGGGCGGCGGGCTGCCTGGGGGGCTCGGGCGGCTCCCCGCGGCTCGCGTTGTCCGGCGGCGGCGGCGGCGGCGCGGGCGGCTGCGAGGGGGCGCCGAGGCGCACGGGGGGAGGCGGCAGCGAGGGTGGCGGGGGCTCGGCGGCGCCCGGCGGCTCCTGCAGCGCCAGGGGGAATTGCAGGGAGCCCGAGCCGCCCAGGAGGCTGTAGCACAGGTAGGTGACGGACAGGGACAAGGTGCACATGAAAAGCAGCTTGCGCGCCGGCGGGCCCTTAGCCGAGACGCCGGGCGGCGGCGGCGCGGCGAGAGACGGAGGCGGAGGCGGAGGCGGAGGAGGTGCGGGCCACGGGGCCATCGCGGCTCCCGGCTCGCGGCGGCGGCGGCGGCGGCGGCGGCGGCCCCCGGTGCTGCCCGGACATGGTTTCAGCCGCCGCCCCCGCCGCCGCCGCCGCCGCCGCCGCCGCTGCCCAGCCGCCCCGGCTGCATGAAGCGACGCCGCTGCGCCCCCGGCCCTGGCCGCTGTCCCGCTGCGCCGGGGGGGAGCCCGGCCGCATGGCCCCCCCCTCCCCGCTCTCCTCGCGGCGTCCGGGGGGCCCCCCACCACCCCCCTCAGTCTCTGGCAAGGGGACCGAGGGGGGCGCGCGGACCCGCCGGCTGCACCTGCTCCGTCTGCAGCGCCCCCGCTTCCCCGGCTCCGCCGCGGCTCCCGCTCCAGCTTCTGCCGCCGCCGCCGCGCGCTGTGGCAGCCCCGAGTTCCTTCCCCGCTGCTAACTTTCTGCCGGGAGAGCGGAGAGACGCGGAGGGGGCCGGGCGCGCGCCCCGCGCCGCCGAGGGAAGGGGGAGTGCGCCTCGCGCGCGCCTGTGGAGGGGGGCGCGGGCGCGCGGGCGTGCGCTCGGGCTGGGGCACCCGGGGAGGCGGAGATCGCGCCCCCAACCCCGCGCGCCGCACGCACTCGCTGGAGGTGTTCTCCGCCCCGCCCCGCGTGCTTCCCCTCCCCTGGGAGCCGGGGACGCCGGGTTCTCCATTCCTCTCCCGGTACTTTTGAGGGACGTAGAGCCGGACGCCCGCCGCCGGTGCTGCTCACCTGCGAGCTGGGGGACCCGAGGGCAGCGACCTCTCGCTTCCCCTTTTCCCCTGGGACTCCGAGCAAACTCGGCCCATCCCCCGACCCGCCCGTCTCTCACCCTGGATAGCCTCCTGCCTTTAGTCCAGGAGTGGTTTCTTCATAACTGCTCTCTCATTCCAACTTCCATCTTTCCATTCTCCCCATCTTATCTTGAAGCTCCTGACGGGTGGAGCGTTGACACAAACCCCCAGGTTTCTCTACCCCTAGAGCTTTCGCGTCCTTCCCCGCCACCGGGTGACTGCGCATTCTGCTCCAAAAGATGAGTCTGTTCCCTCATCCACACCCTTAACCACAGGTACACCTGCGCCCCTTGGAGGCGTTGCCACTAAAGGAGTTAGATTTCCCTGGACTGAAATAGACTGTGACCATTATCGCTCTAAACACCTTATAAGCAGAGGCAAGTTGGATTGCAGGGTGTCTATGCATCGCTTCACTGAATTTTTTTAAGTACATTCTTTTCAGCGAAATTTCCACCCCTCACGTCCCTCTCCAGGGGAGGTAATGGTAAACATCAAAAGGCTTTGGAAGATTCAAAACTAGACTTGCTTCCCGGAGGTGGGGGAAATCGGAGTCTGCAAAGGGAAGATGAGGCAGAGTCATTAACGGAGTAGCTCTAGTGAACTCGGAGTCCTGGGGACAGGGTTGGCTCTGCACACACCCGCGAACAGTATCTCCCAGGGGCCAGCTCTCGGGATCCCATTCACCCCGCCAGCCACAGCTGGGTGCCTGGCGGGTCTGTCTGTTTTCACCTGGCGGCTGATCTGGTTGACATCCCCGGGTTTTGTTTGATCACATAATAGGAACAACAGTTGAAAGAAAATGTATATAGTGTCTAAATATTAACCAGATACCTAGTGCCAGAGAGGGGAAGAAAATGTTAATCAAATAAGATGAAGAACGCGGACTTTTCCCTGAGTGAACAAAAGCTCACTGCTGCTCTCAGCTGGACACGAGTTTCCTTCACTACAGCTTTAGTTCAGATAAAGATTATTCCTTTATAATATATATATTTTTATGGTACACGAGAGACCTCTGAAATGCAGAGTCTGGTGTCCTGTAAATCATTCCGTGTAACTACTGATGCTTTTTTCAAACACCACAGGACTGTATTACTGTAATGTTAATGGGAAGAAGCCAACCAGAGCTAGGAGAAACCACAGGCTTGATCCATCCCTCTTCCCACTGGGAGGCCCCGGTGGCAGCAAATACTGCTGCTGCTGTGCCCCCGTCTCCCTTCCACGGCCCAGATACCAGCCTCCAAAGGGATGCTCAGCATGTGGTCCAGGGCTGCCCTGTAATACACGTTCCCAAACTTTTACATCTGCCGTCAGCAATCCAAATGAACCTGCTAGGCATCTAGTTTCACTAAATATGTGCTTTCTCGTTTGGAAAGGTTTTGATAAAAGGATGTTAAAATTTAACTCAGAGGTATCACACTGGTGACCAACAAAGCCGAATGTGGCTCGCACAGTGATGTGAAGAAATTTCAACTAGCTGCAATATTTAAGCATAAAGGGCCTTCCACCCCCCAAAATCTGGACATGTGGTTTCTGTTGAAATAGCAGATCCAGCAGTTTTGGGTCCCTCAGCCAGAGCTGAGAATCCCTCTATAGGAGGGGCATGGATGCCCTCTTCTTCATGAGGCACCCAGATTGCCACCCTACATTTATGTTACTTGCCTGGATGATGCTAATGAGGAAATTTCCTGGGATCCCTTTTCCCTCTTGTCCCCAAACAGTCACATTTTAATGAAAGACTCTTGGAGGAAGAGAGCGCCACTAGTAAGACAATAGGTCCCCCAGCGGATGGGAGGAGCTGATTTGGGGGACAGAGGAGGTTTGTAGGTTTCTCACTTAGGCAGCTGTCTATTTTTTTTCTAGTCTTGATCCAGCTTTTCTGGGAGTGAGTTCTTGAAAAACCTGTGATAAAAAGCAGAAGCTATCTACATAGGGAGAACTCAGCCTTCATTCAGCAATTCCCAGTAGATCTGGAGACCAGATAGAATTTTTTTTTTTTTTTCCTGTTTCCACTGCCAACACCCATGCTCATTCAGGCCTATCCAAGTGTTTGCAATATTCCTCCAACTGCTCTCCAGGCCTCCTGTGAGCCTCAGGAGCCTGTTTCTATCCATCTTAGGCAACAGTGTTTCTGAGACAGAGCTCTGCAGATGCTCTGTGACTCAGAACCCCTCCTCTCACTCCCAGACTAATAAGTTCCAACCTCTTAACCTTTGCACTCAGAGTGCCCTTCCTCCTTTTACATATCTCACATTCATTGCCAAACCAAACAGCACCTACCATTCAGACATGCACACTGAATCCTTGTTTCATCTCTATGTGACCAGACAATAGAGTTAAAGCTGTCATTTGCTAGCTAAGTGACTCTCGGACAGGTCATTTCACCTCCATGAGCCCCATTTTCTGCATATATAAATTATGGACAATTAGACTCACTCCAAATGGTTTTAATAGAGAATCAAACTGGCATACAGAGCATATGCAAAAATACCTGGCTCCCAGCCTGCATGTGGTAACTACCAATGATCATTTGGATATAAATATTGGCTCATCCATGTCAGGCTTCTTTTCCTATTAAAACCTTATTCTCAAAAAATGTGTGTACCTTTTCTTTTTTTATTTTTATTGTAAATTAGCATAGTTGATTAACAATGTTGTGTTAGTTTCAGATGTACAGCAAAGTGATTCAGTTATACATATACATGTATCTATAGGCCTCCCTGGTGGCTCAGATGGTAAAAAGTCTGCCTGCAATGCGGGAGACCCAGGTTCAGTCCCTCAGTTGGGACAATCCCCTGGAGAAGGAAATGGCAACCCACTCCAGTATTCTTGCCTGGGAAATCCTATGGATGGAGGAGCCGACAAGACTATAGTCCATGGGGTCGCAAAGAGTCAGACATGACTAAGCGACTTCGCTTTATTCTTTTTCAAAAATTTTCCCATTTAGGTTATTACAAGGTATTAAGCAGAGTTTCCTGTGCTATATAGTAAGTCCTTGTTGGTTATCTATTTTAAATATAGCAGTGTGTACATGTCAGTCCTAAACTCCCAATCTATGCCCCGTCACCCTTCCCCTCAGTAACCATAAATATGTTTTCTAAGTCTGTGAGTCTGTTTCTGTTTTGTAAATAAGTTCACTTATATCATTTTTTAGATACTGCGTATAAGCAATATCATATGATATTTGTCTTTCTCTGTGACTTAACTTCATTTAGAATGACAATCTCTAGGCCCACTTCAGTATTCTTGCCTGGAGGATCCCAGGGACAGGGAGCTATGGGGTTGCACAGAATCGGACACGACTGAAGCAACTTAGCAGCAGCAGCAGCAGGCCCATCCATGTTGCTGTAAATGGCATTCCATTCTTTTTAATGGCTGAGTGATATTCTATTGTATAAATGTACCACATTTTCTTTATCCATTCGTCTCTTAGACATTTAGGTGGCTTCCTTGTCTTGGGCTTCTGTGGTGGCTCAGCTGGTAAAGAATCCACCTGCAATGTGGGAGGCCTGACTTTGATCCCTGGGTTGGGAAGATCCCCTGGAGAAGGGAAAGGCTACCCACTACACTATTCTTGCTGGAGAATTCTATGGACTGTATAGTCGATGGGGTCGCAAAGAGTCGAACATGACTGAGCAACTTTCACTTGTCTTGGCTATTGTAAACATTACTGCAGAGAACACTGGTATGCATGTATCCTTTCAAATCACGTTTTTCTCTGTGTGTACATTCTTCCTTCAAATTCAGCCAAATGTGTCAGCTGGAGTTCACTTTCTTAAGCTGATCAGCTGCATTGATAATGCCAAGTCCAGTGCTTTTGATAGTTTTTTGGGCTTTTATAAGCAATAGAAACTAACTCTGGCCAACTTTGGTTTGGTTTGTTTTTAAAAAAATAAAAGAAAAAGAAATTGACCAGAAGGATCTTTAACTCACTGAGGGAGTTTTTAAACATCAACAACAAACAAAATGCAACAGTCAGCTCTGAAAAGACAATAAATGGAGTGGATAAGAGTATGGTGCCATCACTTCCATTTATCAACTATTGGTTCTCTGTGGGCCACAGGAGGGGTGGGTTTTCTCAGCCTCTTGAAGTCAGGTGTGACTCTGTGCCACATTGGCTAATGAAACAAGAGGAAGTGACAGAGCCTCTTCAGGGAGAAGCTTTGGCAGCCAGTGGGAGATTTCCAGGTAGGAGTGATTTTCCTGCCTGGCAGTTGTGCAAGAGGGGGCTTGAGGCCCTCTTTGCCACCATCTACTCAGTCTTCCACACTGAGCAAAGACAGTAAAGATCCAGCCCCTGATCTCTTGTTCCTCAATCACTAAGTCGTGTCCTGCTCTTTGCAACCCCATGGACTGCATTACTCCAGACTCCCTTTGTCCTTCAGCATCTCCCGGAGTTTGCTCACATTCCTGACTATTGAGTCAGTGAGTATCTAACCATCTGTCTCCTCCTCTGCCACCCCGTCATCCTTCGGCCTTCAATCTTTCCCAGCATCAGGGTTTTTTCCCAATGAGTCAGCTCTTCGCATCACATGGTCAAAGTATTGGAGGTTCATCATCAGTCCTTCCAATGAATATTCAAGATTGATTTTCTTTAGGTTTGACTGGCTTGATCTCCTTGCAGTCCAAGGGACTCTCAAGAGTCTTCTCTAGCACCACAATTCAAAAGCGCCAATTCGTCAGCACTCAGCCTTCTTTATTGTCCAACTCTCACATCCATATGTGACTACTGGAAAAACCATAGCATGATCACTTGTAGCATGAATGAAATATAAACCTTGCCTGTTTTCAGCTCCTGGGACCTGGGGGTTGGTTGTGAATACAGTACAGCCTGGACTATCTGACTGATGAAAACATACATATTATGAATATTCTCTGCTGTTGACCAAAATGACTTCCACAAGCCAATATTAAAATTCCCTTAGAGGTGGATGAGTAACAAATTAGAAGTCTACACTGTCCAGCGGTGTAAACAGAAGCTTTACTTCATATATAGAAAATGTATTTCCCTGTTTTGCCTTTTACCTGTCAACAAAAAGGATACCTATAGAAATCCAGAGGTAAAACTCCAGTCAAAAGCAACATAGTACCAAAAAGGAGCGTTATATTCTTGTAAAAAAAAGCAAAAGGTTAAAAAATCATAATAATGGTTACAAATTTATAGGACCTTGCATTGAAAAGGATCTCCCATGGAAAATCAGGAAATACTTAGAGCTGAAAGTGTTACATGACAAAATCTGGTGGATGGAATTCAGCAATACTTATAAGAAAGATTATATCTTCAATATACTTATCCAAAAAGAAGAAAGATTAAAAGGAAATGAGCTACGTGTTCAACTCAGGAAGCCAGAAGAAGAGCAAGAGAGTCAAATGAGGAAGAACTGAAATAATAAATTTATTGCTGTGGTTTGAATTGTGTTACCCCCAAATTTATATGTTGTAGCCCGAACCCTCAGTGTGGCTATATCCAGAGACAAGGTCTTTAGAAAGTAAGGTTTAAGCACGGTCATACTGGTAGAACCCCAACTGGATAGGATTGTGTGGCTTCCCAGGTGGCACGGGTGGTAAGGAACCCGTTTGCCAGTGCAGGAGAGTTGAGAGATGCAGGTTCGATTCCAGGGTCAGGAAGATCCCCTGGAGGAGGGCGTGGCAACCCGCTCCAGTATCCTTGCCTGGAGAATCCCATGGACAGAGGAGCCTGGCGTATTACAGTCCATGGGGTTGCAAAGAGTCGGACACGACTGAAGAAGCGACTTAGCATGCGTGCATGTGGCCTCATAAGAAGTCAAAGCCATACCTCTCAGTGTCTTCACACACATGCAAACTCCCCACCATCTGAGGACACAAGAAGAAGGAGACCTTCTGCAAGCCAGGAAGAGAGTCCTCACTAGAACCTGACGGTGCCGGCACCCAGATCTCAGACTTCTAGCCCCCAGAACTGTAAGAAAATACATTTCTGTTAAGTTACCTGCTCTGTGGTACTTTATTGTGTTAACCCAAGCTAAGACTTTATGGTTTGTAAATAGGTCCTTGTACCAATTCCAATGTGTGTAAGTTTTTCTGAGGGGGAGAGGCGTGGGGGGCAGTTCCCACATCAACAGGAAATTCGTGTGACACCAGCTGGGTGCCCTGTAACTCAACTAATTCTGACAACATCTGGCTGGAGATGCCTTCAGATTCCACAGATGAAGGGCTTAGCCCCACAAGACCTACCCCACTGCAGATGCCAATCACAAATTCAGGCTGTTCAGTGCTTCTGACCCACTGGCTATAAGTCAGAGGTTCCCAAAGACCCCTCCTCAGGTTCAATTAATTTGTTAGAAGCATTAGTCGCTCAATCTTGTCTGACTTTTTGGGACCCCATGGACTGTAGGCCACCAGTCTCCTCTGTCCATGAGATTCTCCAGGCAAGAATACTGGAGTGGGGTTGCCATTCCCTTGTCCAGGGGATCTTCCCAACCTAGGGATCGAACCCAGATCTCCTGCATTGCCGGCAGATTCTTTACCATCTGAGTCACCAGGGAAGCCTAGTTTGCTAGAAAGGCTCACAGAACTCAGACAAACATTTGACTGACTAGGTTACCAGTTTATTAGGATACAATCCTACAGTCAGGAACAGCCACGTGAAGAGATGCTCAGGGCAAGGCCAGGGGCAAGAGCACCGAGCTTCCCTGCTCTCTGCGTGTTCCATTCTTCCCAGGTTTACCAACCTGGAAGCTCTCCAGACCTGCCTTTTTGAGTTTTTATGGAGGCTTATGGACCGAGGAGCCTGGAAGGCCACAGTCCACGGGGTCACAAAGAGTTGGACACAACTTAGCAGCTGAGCATCCTCAGTGCTTTACAGTCTGGACTGATTAAGTCATTGGCCATTGGCGATTGATTCAGCCTCCAGTTCCTCTCCCCCCAACCACGCCCCCCAAGAGGCTGGAAGGGTTGGGAGGGTGGGGCAGGGACTGAAAGTTCCAATGCTCTGTGCACATGGTTTGTTCCCCTGGCAACCAAGCTCCATCCTTAGGCTACCTACAGCCTTTCCAAAAGTCACCTCACTAACGCAACAAATGGCAGCTTTATTGCTTGGTATTGTCATGAAGATTCCCAGGATTTGAGGAACTCTGTGTCTGGAACCAGGGTGGGAATTAAATACATTTAAGATTTTTTTGATGTGGACCTTTTTAAAAAAATCTTTATTTGAATTTGTTACAGTATTGCTTCCATTTTGGTTTTTTGACCGAAAGGTATGTAGGTTCTTATCTCCCCAACCAAGGTTTGAACCCGAATGACCTGCATTGGAAGGTGAAGTATCAACCACTGAACCACCAGGGAAGTCCCTTATATTTCTTTTATGACTCACAGTATCTCAGTCCATCCCCTGGTTTTCTAATGAGGATCTCTTCTAGCTAAACAGTCATAAAGGTAAAAAAATATGGACACATTACTAGAATCCCACTCTGTCATTAAGAACTGTCATCAGATGGTATGAAAAAGCCTCCCAGGACCAGTCCACTCAGGTTTTCAGGCTTCCTTTCAATCTTATCGCGTTCCATCGCGTCCCAAAAGCACAAATCATGTCGGCAATATATGGCTTCAGCCTTTCAGGAATCTGGTATCATCAGGCTAAGAGACAATAGCATCTCTTGCCCTCAGCCATTGGAGGTGTTAATGTAATAATACTAGATTTCCTTCATTATAGGCTACCCACTCATTCTCTTTCCCTCAGCTACTTTTTTTTCCTTTTCCTTTTCCATTTTTACCCAAACTTTTCCACATTTGGAAGGGACTGTAGTTTCAGCCACTGCTCTGGTCTGGATTGAAGGCAGCAATACTGGTCTAGCAAATGCCTCTCTTTCAGTTCCACTTCTGTTCAGATAAGTGATACTTATACAGGCACAGAGCTAGCAGGCTGTCTTTCTCCCCAGAGAGTATAGCTACATGCCTGTATGCTAACTCGCTTCACTCATGTCTGACTCTTTGCAACCCACCAGGCTCCTCTGTACATGGGCTTCTCCAGGCAAGAAAACTGGAGTGGGTTGCCATGCCCTCCTGCAGGGGATCTTCCCAACTCAGGGACGGAACCCTCATCTCATGTCTCCTGCATTAGCTGGTGGGTTTTTGCCACTAGTGCCACCTTGGAAGCCCTAGTATAGCTGTGCTGCTGCTGCTGCTAAGTCGCTTCAGTCGTGTCCGACTCTGTGCGACCCCATAGACGGAAGCCCACCAGGCTCCCCCGTCCCTGGGATTCTCCAGGCAAGAACAATGGAGTGGGTTGCCATTTCCTCCTCCAATGCATGAAAGTGAAAAGTGAAAGTGAAGTCGCTCAGTCATGTCCGACTCTTCACCACCCCATGGACTGCAGCCTACCAGGCTTCTCCGTCCATGGGATTTTCAAGGCAAGAGTACTGGAGTGGCTTGCCAATGCCTTCTACTTACTATTAATTTCAATTTGGCTGAGTGGGGTGAAGGCACAGCCTACCTTATCAGGCCCTTAGAAATTCTGACATAAGGTTAAAAATATAGTTACAGTTTTTTGCTTATGAATCATCGCTACTTCTCACCCCTGTCATTGCAGCCCTGGTCCTCTGACCACTGCATCAAGTAAGCAGCCGGGAAAGTTCAGAAGACATAGGGAAGGAAAAGAGAGGTATAGCCATAATGATCAGCGTTCTCCCTGGAGTCATACTGAGGTAGGAGATAGATGGGCTGCTGGGCTAGACAGCTGATGTTTGCCAAGTGGAGTAAAACTGAAGTTTTGTTCTCACCCAGACACATCTAGGACACTCCTAAGATTAGCTTTAGTGGTAGAAGCTGAGATTTGCTAAAGTAAAGAGATAAGATGACCACTCTTGAGGTCAAGAAGACTTCCCTGTGCACAGGAAGGCTCGTCAAGGATCAAAAGGGCAGGGGTACCACCCCATAGTAAGTGTGGACATACACCCATAGGCCTCTGCAGCGGGATCCATCTTAGCAAAAAGTTGTGCATATATCATGGGAAGGGTCGAAGGACAAGTCAGGTGTGAGGAAACAAACAAGATAATTGGCCAAAGGTAAACAAAGACCCAGAAGGACTGTCCTGTATCAGTGATTTGTGACTGAGTGAAACTTGTGCAATCGTGTCGACTCTTTGCAACCTCATGGTTGCCCACCAAGCTCCTCCTGTCCATGGAATTCTTCAGGCAAGAACACCAGAGTGGGTTGCCATTTCCTTCTCCAGAGGATCGAACCCCGGTCTCCTCCACTGTAGGCAGATTCTTATCATCTGAGCCACCGGAGAAGCCCATATAAGTGATTTAAATCATACCTCATCCCTTTACTGCACTTCCCCATTCCGGAGGCCTGCACTCGTCTCCAGGTGGATATTTCTGCTTGGCTTCAGACTTACTGTGCTCCTCCTCATTAGAGAGGATGCCCATACCCTTTCTCTCTGGGTGTGTATTTCTGCCCAGCAATACATTGTTTTTCTGTGTTCTCTCCTGTACTTCGTGTTGTGTCTCTCCAAGATCAATACCAGCATCCTTCCCCACCCCCTCTTCCCCAGATCCAGCAGAATAACCAAGAACTCCATCCAGTGGGGACATGCTTTTAGCCCCATGCATGTTCATATTGAGTCTGAGCACACTCTTGTGAAGAAGGTGTTTGTTTTTATAAACTTTCTATTGGGCTTCCCTGGTGGCTCAGTGGTAAAGAATCTGCCTGCGATTCAGGAGACCCAGATTCAATCCCTGGGTCGGGAAGATCCCCAGGAGAAGGGAATGGCAACCCACTCCAGTACTCTTCCCTGGAGAAGTCCAAGAACAGAGGAGCCTGGCAGGGGTGGCAAGGAATCAGACACAACTGAGAAACAACTTTCACTTTCATTGCCTAGTTGCTATTTCTTACTGATTAAAATGATAAATCATTTTAATAAATAATTTTAATCACTGATAAAAGCCTCTAATTAGTAAGGATATCAGATTTTTCATCTTTCATATATTTTCAATTATTAAATTATCAGTTTGCCTTTATCAGTAAATTGCTTTTTAGCGTTTTTAATTATTTAAGTTTTTCATTTTTATATGCACAATCTCTCTGTTATTTCCTCTGTAGTTTCTACCTTTGGTGGAAAACCATGTCCCCAACATATGTAAATGTACATTTTCTTCTAGTACATTTTTTGGTTTATTTTCTACATTTAAATGTTTAAACCATCTTAAATTTATTGAAGTCTTACATGAGGATCTAACTTTACTTTTTTCTTCACTTTCCTAGCACTAGCTATTTCCCAACAATTTGAAATGCCAATGTCACATAATAAACCCAGAATGTTGGAGTTCTCTCACCCAGAAATGTAGAAAGCGAATCTCTATTCAATCTTCTTTTATATCTCTTATTAGACATCTGTAACTTTATTGACATATACTCTACACAAATCTTTGGGTGACTGTTTTGACAGCTAATTCTGCTTTGTTCAATTTTATAGTCTCTTGCTCTCCTTTTGTTTCATTCATTTAGTCATTCTTTCCGTTGTCATTTTGAAGAGACTAGCAGTCTGGGTCCCGGATTAGACATGGAGGATAAAACAGTGAAGCAGAAAGCAGCGTCCCTGTTCTCATGAAGGCAGAAACAATTACACAAGCCGGTTTAATAAAGTTAGGCATTTAAAAGAGAAAAAACACAAGATATTATGGAACACATTGTTGGAGATTCCTAATTAGTATATTAGAAGGCAGGAGGAGAAGGGGACGACAGAGGATGAGATGACTGGATGGCATCACTGACTCGATGGACGTGAGTCTGAGTGAACTCTGGGAGTTGGTGATGGACAGAGAGGCCTGGCGTGCTGCGATTCATGGGGTCGCAGAGAGTCGGACACAACTGAGCAACTGAACTGAACTGAACTGAATTAGTATATGGGCTTCCATGGTGGCTCAGCAGTAAAGCATTGATCTGGAATGCAGGAGATGCGGGTTCAACCCCTGGGTCAGGAAGATCCTCTGGAGAAGGAAATGGCAACTCATTCCAGTATTCTTGCCTAGGAAATCCCATGGAGACAGAGAAGCCTGGTGAGCTACAGTCCACGGGGTCACAAAAGAGTCAGACGCAACTTAGCAACTAAACAACAACAACTAGTATACAGGCAACAGGGAAGCCTTCAAAGAAGAAATGACATTTAAGTCCAAGTATAAAGGGAAAATTGAATTAAGCCAGGTAAAACAAGTTTATTTTTAGCACATGCAACACCTCACCCACTTCATTCATTATCATACACTTAGCAAACTAAATTGAAGGTAACTTCCCTAAGAGAAAGGAAGTTTTTTCCCTTATCTGCCAAAAACCTATAGCAAACATTATAATGAGACATGACAAAATATTAGAGCTGAACCTTTAACAACAGGAGTAAGACAAGTATGCCTGACGTCACAGATCCTATTGAACCTTAAATTGGGGTTCTAAGTGAATGCAGTAAGACAAGAAAGAATAATAAAAAAAACACAAGAGGTGGGAAACCAAAAACAAATGATCATTATTTGCATACTATGTGTTCGTTAGCAAAAAAAAAAAAAAAAAAACTATATGGAAATCTACAAACGGAAGACTTTGGCAAGATTGCTGAATAAAATTCAAAATACCAAGAGTAATAGCATTCTGATATATAATCTGGATACAATTAGAAAATAAAATTTTAAGAGAATATAGCTTCCTTGGTCGCTCATCTGCTAAAGAATCTGCCTGGAATGCAGGAGACCCCAGTTCGATTCCTGAGTCAGGAAGATCCCCGAGGAAGGGATAGGCTAGCATTCTTGGGCTTCCCTGGTGGTTCAGATGGTAAAGAATCTGCCCACAATGCTGGAGACTTGGGTTCAATCCCCTGATTGGAAAGATGCCCTGAAGAAGGGAGAGTCTACCCGCTCCAGTATTCTTGCCTGAAGAATTCCATGGACAGAGGAGCCTGGCAGGCTACAATCTATGGGGTTGCAAAGAGTTGGACATGACTGAGTGACTTTCACTCACTCACTATTCATAACCACAATAAAAATCCATTTAGTACTTAGAAATAAACTTGATAAAAGGCAAGCAAGTCCTTTATAGAGAAAATTCTACAGCTATTCACAAGGGCATTGTATTAGTCTCCTGCATGCATGCTCAGTCCCTCAGTCATGTCCGACTCTTTGCAACCCCATGGACTGTAGCCCACCAGGTTCCTCTGACAATGAGATTTTCCAGGAAATGGTACTGGAGTGGGTTGCCATTCCCCTCTCCAGGGCGTCTTCCCAAATCAGGGATCTCCTGCATCTCCCACATTGGCAGGTGGATTCTTTACCACTGAGCCACCTGGGAAGGAAGCCCTCTTAGTTTCCTAGGGCTTCCATAACAAAGTACTACAAGCTATGTGTCTTAAGATGCAGTTTATTCTCTCACAGTTCTGGAGCCTGGAAGTCTGAAATCAACTTGTCAGCAGGGCCATGCTCCCTCTGAGACTCTCACCAGAATCCTTCCTTGCTGCTTCTTTGCGTCTGGTGGTGGCCATCCACCCTTGGCTCTCCTTGGCTTGCAGCCACATCACTCTGATCTCTGCCTCTGTCGCCACATGGTCTTCTTCCTGTGTGTCTCTGTCTTCATATGGCACTTTCCTCTTCTTACAGGGACACCAGTCATGCTTAGGGCCCACCCTGATAACTTCCATTTTAACTTACTTAAATCTACAAAAGTCTTATTTCCAAATAAGTTCCCATTCTCAGGTACCAAAGGGTAGAACTTCAAAATATCTTTTGGGGAGATACAATTTAACTTACAACAGGCATAGACATGTGTGCATAAACAAACGTACACATTTCATTTGTTCATTTATGAAACAAATGCAAATGCAGCACTGTAAAGATAAAATTTCTTACCATTAGTCAATAAATTCCAAGTATTTTCAAGCAAAATCCCAATAGGATCTGTATAGATATGGATTTTGTATATCTTAATAAGTTATTTCTAAGTTTCACATGGAGTTATGGAATCAAAATGACATAAATTTTGCTCTTTGAGCAAAGAAAAGAAAATGTGGAATCTGAAAAACTAGTCTCCCTTTAAGAAATAAATTTAAAGAAAAATTTTATTGGAGTATAGTTGCTTTACAATGGTGTGTTCATTTCTCCTGCACAGCAAAGTGAATCAGCTATATGTATACATATATCCCGTCTCTTTTGGATTGATCACCACAGAGCACTGAATAGTTCTCTGTGCTATACACAGGTTTTCGCTAGTTATCTATTTATACATAGTATCAATGGTGTATATATGTCAAATCTCAATCTTCCAGTTTATCCCATCCACCCTGCTTTCCCCCTTGTCATCCATACATTTGTTCTCTATGTCTGTGTTTCTATTTCTTTGTATGTAAAATCATCAGATTTTTTAATTAAATAGAAAATTTAAAATAAATTTCTTAGTCTGAAAATTATTTTGTTTATTCAGGTACTATGATATAAAGTCTTTCCATATGCTGCTAAGAAAGCCATGACAACCTTATGAACTAATCAAGGAGCTTAGGTTTGTTGATATTAAACTAAGATGAATTCTCAAGTAGGAATATTGCAAGTATAAATACATGTGACTTTATAATCTGATCTCCATCATAAGTGACAGGCTTGAGCTTGTGTATTTTCTTGCCCTTCCGTGTACAAAGAAAAGAAGTCCCTAGCTGTGAAGTAATTTTTATAAGAGAGTATGTCTTTACCTATGTGAAAGGTAAATATTTACATGTGCATGAATGTTGAAATGTGCAAAATACATTTTCCATAATTATGAGAAGCCATAAAACATGACTCATGTAGGAGAAAGTAATGACTGTTGTCGGTGAACTCATTTCCGATGAACTCACTGCGTTTTTAAAAACCTTTTTATTTTACAATAATTTCAGAATTACAGATGGGCATCAAGATAGCACCGAGTTCCCTCATACCCTTAATGCAGCTTCCCCTAAGGCTGCAACTTACATGAAACAGGGTTCCTGTGTCAAAACAGAGAAGCTAACCTTGCTACAACACTACCAACTAAACCGCATGTTTTATTTGTATTTTGCTATTTTCCCACTAATATTCTTTTCCTGTTCCAGTAGCCAATTGTGTTGCATTTTATTGTCACATCTGCTTCGTCTCTTCTGGTCTGTGCATTGAAGGAGGTCATTGAGGCGTTGTGACCACTGGTGACCCTGGAGCTGGACTCTGGCGACTGAAGGCTCCTCACCCTCATCCTTGTCCTTGAAATGTATGTTCTGCTCACTGTTCCCACAGTTGGAGCCTTTTTCAAGGACGCAGCCTCCAGAGAGGAATGTGTTGCTGAGGCTGTCTGGAGGGTATACATAACTAAGCCCAGTTAGGTTCTCTATATAAACCTTTAAGATTCTAGAGGGCAGGTGTAAAGATTTACTCACACTGTGGCCACTCCAGACAGTCCTTGTAAATTTCCTTGCTTAATACACCACCAATCTGGAGTGGCTGCCTCTGTCTCTGGTCCCTCCTTACCCTCTGTGTAATGGCATTAGTTTCAAATTTCACCCCAGGGGATCTTTGGAGGCTGTGAGCCAACACCGAAGAAATTTCTCAATCTTCTCTTGTCTTTGATGACCTTAACACTTTTGAAGAACACCAGATGGGTATTGGGCTTCCCAGGCGGCACTAGTGGTAAAGAACTCGCCTGCCAATGCAGGAGACAGAAGAGATGAGGGTTCGATCCCTGGGTCAGAAAGATCCCTTGGAGGAGGGCATGGCAACCCACTCACCAGTATTCTTGCCTGGAGAATGCCCTGGGCAGAGGAGCCTGGTGGGCTATAGTCCACAGAGTCACAAAGAGTCGGACAAACTGAAGTGACTTAGCACAGATGGGTCTTATGTAGAATGCCCCTTGATTTGGGATGTTTTTTGTCTCATGATCAGTTTGGGATTATGGCTTTGGAAGAAGAAGACCACAAAAGTAAAGCACTCTCCTTATCACACCCCATCAAGGGTACAGGACAGCACCATGACTTCCTGGTGATAGTTATCTTGCAAACGAGATTCACGTGGTGTCTGCCAGATTCTCTGCTGTAAAGTCATTTTCTTTCTCTTTCTAGACTCTGTTTTAGAAGTGAGTGACAGTCCAGGCCATGCTCAAAAGAAGAGCAATTAAGTTTCACTTCCTGGATGGAGGACTGTCAAAGATTATGCAAACATATGTTAAAACCAGCACAATAATTAATAATTATTTGGGGGGAGATATTTGAGGTTATGCAAATATCCTTTTTCTCTTTAAAGTTTCATCCACTAATTTTAGCATTCAGCACTGGCTGTTACCTGCAGCGGTTATTACTGTGGTGGTTATAATGTTGATTTTCTATTTCTCTCATTTTTTTTAATCTTTATTAATTGGAATTTTCATCTATGGAAGACTTATCCTTTTACTTCCATTTGTTTGTTTATTCAGTTGTTTACTTACATCAGTATGAACTCATGGTCATTTATTTTAGTCTTTGATCTACACAATCAGTATAATTCTATATAACTGTAATTTATTTTGTTGTTGAAAATGTTCCAACTTTAGTCACTGGGAGTTCTTTCATGTTGACGTCCTATGTCCTTTGTGCTTGCTCTCACATTTGCTCATTGCTGTTGTTTGACATTTCCTTACTTCTTTCTGACCACTCCAAGATGCTCCAGGCTCACCTATCTATATATGTACATGTGTGTGTATGTGTGCATGTGTGTATCTATCTCTATTTGTATAGAGATATGTATGAATATAATTTATATATATATATATATACACAAACACACACGTGTGTGTGCATGCTCAGTCCTTTCAGTCACGTCTGACCCTTTGTGACCCTATGGACTGTAGCCTGCCAGGCTCCTCTGTCCATGGGATTCTCCAGGCAAGAATAGTGGAATAGGTTAGGTTACCATTTCCTTCTCCAGGATATCTTCCTGATCCAGGAATCAAAACTGCATCTCCTGCATCTCCTATACTGCAGGTGGATTCTTTACTGCTGAGCCACCAGGGAAACCCATTTATATACATATACATATATATATATATATATTTTTTTTTTTACAAATAGAGATAAATATATATTTATATATGTTTTTTACAAATTCAGTTCAGTCACTCAGTCATGTCCAACTCTTTGTGACCCCATGAACCTCAGCACACCAGGCCTCCCTGTCCATCACCAACTGCAGGAGTCTACCCAAACCCATGTCCATTGAGTCAGTGATGCCATCCAACCATCTCATCCTCTGCTGTCCCCTTATCCTCCTGCCATCAATCTTTCCCAGCATCAGGGTCTTTTCAAATGAGTCAGCTCTTCGCATCAGGTGACCAAAGTATTGGAGTTTCAGCTTCAACATCAGTTCCTCCAATGAACACCCAGGACTGGTCTCCTTTAGAATGGACTGGTTGAATCTCTTTGCAGTCCAAGGGACTCTCAGAGTCTTCTCCAATACCACAGTTTAAAAGCATCAATTCTTCAGCGCTCAGCTTTCTTTATAGTCCAATTCTCATATCCATACATGACCACTGGAAAAACCACAGCCTTGACTAGACAGACCTTTGTTGGCAAAGTAATGTCTCTGCTTTTTAATATACTGCCTAGGTTGGTCATAACTTTCCTTCCAAGGAGTAAATGTCTTTTCATTTCATGGCTGCAATCACCATCTGCAGTGATTTTGGAGTCCCCCAAAATAAAGTCAGCCACTGTTTCCAC
This sequence comes from Bos indicus, assembly GCF_029378745.1. NCBI lineage: Eukaryota > Metazoa > Chordata > Mammalia > Artiodactyla > Bovidae > Bos > Bos indicus. Next base: position 24,324,960 of record NC_091784.1, on the reverse strand, counting down.
TGTTTCCCCATCTATTTGCCATGAGTGATGGGACCGGATGCCATGATCTTAGTTTTTTGAATGTTGAGCTTTAAGCCAACTTTTTCACTCTTCTCTTTAACTTTCATCAAGAGGCTCTTTAGTTCCTCTTCACTTTCTGCCATAAGGGTGGTGTCATCTGCATATCTGAGGTTATTTTTATAAGTAGAGATATATAAATACATGTCATAGATATATATTTTAAATATTTATTTATATATTTAAAATATATATCTATTTTCCAAACCTATTTGTAACATGAAATGAAAATTAAACTAACTCAGTCGTGTCTGACTCTTTGCAACCCCATGGACATGGAATTTCTCCAGGACAGAATACTGGAGTGGATAGCCTGTCCCTCCTCCAGGGGATCTTCCCAACCCTGGGATGGAACCCAGGTCTCCCACATTGCAGGTGGATTCTTTACCAGCTGAGCCACAAGGGAAGCCCAAGAATACTGGAGTGGGTAGCCTAACCCTTCTCCAGGTGATCTTCCCAACCCAGGAATTGAACCAAGGTCTCCTGCATTGCAGGCAGATTCTTTACCAGCAAAGCCAGGAACAATACCCCCTTATTCAAGAAAGCATCAGCCTTTTTGCTTTATTAAGGCTTTCAACTGATTGGAGAAGGCCTGGATTAGGGAGGGCAATCTGCTTCATTTATTCTACTGATTCACATGTTAGTCTCATCCAGAAACACCCCTATGGGAATACCCAGAATAACGTTTGAGAAAATATCTGGGCACCCTGCGGCCAGTCAGGTTGGACCATAAAATTAACTATCACATCGCTAATGTAAAATAAATTATCCCGCTTTTATTCTCAGCTCCTCTCAACCTCTCTGTCAACCAATTCCTCATTTAAACTTTGAGATTTTGGACTTATCATTGCTAAATCAATATTTTAAAAATATATCTTCTTTGCTATTACATGTATTTTCCATCTTTGTCTATATAATCACATATTCTCAATGCATACTATGTTGAACTTCAATTATTCATTCCAGTCCTTTTATATTCCCTATACTTGAGGTATTTCAATTTGACTCTTGGTTTTCTGGAATACATTGTTCCACAGGGTTTGAACTTCTAACTAGGGACCAGAACCTGGCAGAGTACCCAATTAAATATAGTCTGCTTTTATATAAAAAACAATGATTGGTTGTTGCTCTGGACACAAAGGATTCTCCAGCCATGTTTAGATCCAAACAAGTAAACAAACCCAACACATTTTTCATAAGACTATAGACATGTACCAAAATGCAATTCATTCAGCCCACCAGTAAATAACACAATTAAAACACATCTTCATGTTCTATTGTTTTCTGGTTTTGTAATTACAAAGTGAAATATGAATACATGGTAGTGAATTTAGCAAAAAATAAATCCAAGAAGGCAGATGTAATTGGAAGCTTCTCTATTAACAAATACTGAACTTAAAAATTCTCAGTAGATACCACGAAAGCAAGTCTACCGCTGGCTGATGATGTGATCCTGTTTACCCTGATCCTCATGGTACCTCTCAGCCTACACTGTACTTCCCATGCTTTGACTTGGTGTGGAGATGGTTTACAAATATTATTGAAACCATCGTATCTGATAAATAGAAAACCAGCAGCAGGGATATTGAAAAAGTTGCTAAGAAAGGGCACATGATTAGAAAAGAATAAAAGAGATTTCTGGAAATAAAAAGCAAGAGAAGGAAGAAGGTGGTCTGTGTGCATGGCATGAATTGAGAGTGTGAGTGATTTTGAAGTGAGAATGAATTGTGCAAGAAGAGAACCGTGACTATGAAACCCAGTGTATCCATCAAGAAGAGTGAAGTTAAGTCAGAAAGAGAAAAACAAATATTGTATATTAACGCTATGTATGGAACCGAGAAAAATGGTACTTATGAACCTTTTTACAGGACAGGAATAGAGACTCAGATATAGAGAAGGGATATGTGGACACAGTGAGGGAAGGAAAGGCTGGGTCAAACTGAGAAAGTTACATTAATGTACATACACTGCTGATGCTGCTAAGTCGCTTCAGTCGTGTCCGACTCTGCGTGACCCCAAAGACGGCAGCTCACAAGGCTCCCCCGTCCCTGGGATTCTCCAGGCAAGAACTCTGGAGTGGGTTGCCATTTCCTTCTCCAATGCATGCAAGTGAAAAGTGAAAGTGAAGTTGCTCAGTCGTGTCCGACTCTTAGCGACCCCATGGACTGCAGGCTACAAGGCTCCTCCATACCATGTGTAAAATAGCTAGCTAGTGGGAAGCTGCTATATAGCACAGGGAGGCCAGCCTGGTGCTCTGTGATGACCTATAGGGGTGGGATTATGGTAGGGGGGTAGGGAATGGACCGGAGGCTCAAGAAGGAGGGTATGTGTGTGTGTGTGTGTCACGCGCACACACGTGCACACGCTCAGTTGTGTCCAACTCTTTGCGACCCCATGGTCTGTAGCCCACCAAGCTCCTCTGTCTGTGGGATTCTCCAGACAAGACTACTAAAATGGGTTGCCATTTCCTCCTCTAGGGGATCTTCCTGACCCTGGGATTGAACCTGCATCTCTTGTATTTTCTGCATTGGCAGGCGGATTCTTTTACCAACGGTGCTACCTAGGAAGGCATATATATATATATGTGTGTGTGTGTGCATTTATGGCTGATTCACGTTGTTGTATAGCAGAAACCAACATAACATCCTAAAGCAATTATCCTCCAATTAAAAAATATTTAAGAGCGAGCAAAGCTATTTGACTGAGTGAGAGAAAGAAGTCAGCTATCCATCCGCCTAGTGTTCATTGTTGACAAGACTTGATATGGATAATTAAAGGGCAAAGTAGGTCTTAACAGGCCATTCCTGACTCTTTTGTGTCACAGATTTTTCCCACCAGGGCTGAAAGCATATCTGAATCAAGACACCATCCATGTGAGTGGCTAACTGGCACACGTGGACTTCAAATTGCTAAAGACTGATGTATGACACCTGCAAAGATTATGCAGGAAGAGACAAATACCTGCCTTAACAGATTTCCAAGGAAGACAAAATTTATCTATTTGGGGAAAATAAATCTGTTGGAAAATATACGTGTAAGAGGGAGAAGAATATGCCTGCTTTTCAAGCTTCAAAGAAATTGATTCACGTTCCTGTTAGGCAGAAACGCGGTGGGGATCACAAGTTTAAATCTGTCTTAGTTACTTTGGAGTTGAAAACATATGGGCTTACAATATCCTTTCAGAACCTAATTTATCCCAGAGTATAGACTTGCTTTAAGTAACAATTGTTAACAGTTTGATTGCCACTGGTCTCTTTTTTTTTGTACACAAATAAAAATAGGATTCTACAAAAAAATAATATTACTTATCAAATTCATTTTGTCACAAAGATTTAGGAGACCTTTTAAAAGTGATTTGTTTATTCACTTTTGGCTGTGCTGGGTCTTTGTCACTGCACAGGCTTTCCTCTAGCTGGGCTGAGCTGGGGCTACTCTCTAGCTGTGGTGTGCTGGCTTCTCTTGTGGAGCAGGGGCTCTAAAGGGCAAAGGGCTTCATTTGTTGCAGCTTTTGGGCTCAGTAGCTGTGGCTGCTGGGCTGTGAGCATAGGCTCAATTGTTGTGGCACTCAGGCTTAGTTGCCCTGAGGCCTGTGGGTTATAAAACATTTAAATCCTTACTTATTTTGGTACTCAGTTTTCCCCAGATCTGTCCAGTGGCATCCCCTTTAAGTAGAATCATGTGTCCTTTTGATAAATCCTTGTAACTTTTTTTTTGTTTTTTCAGTACTTGCTTACCTTTTGGCACAATAAGATTTTCCAAGTTCTTCCATGTTCTAGTCCTGTAATTAGTACTTCCTCCAAGGATTCCTGGTCTTCTTTGGTGGGGACTGGAAACTAAGATCTGGGCTCTGGGTTTATTTGTTATCACTGAGATGTCATTGCTTTTAGGTCTTTTCAGTTGCCAGAGTATGAAATTTTTATATTTATTTGTACATTAGAAATCATGAGTTGATACTGATACTCCCTCAAATTCCAATCTAATCCTACCAAGTTCTTCTTTGCTGTTCCATACACCCCAGTGAGAACCGTGGCTCCCAGAACATCAACACACTTACTCTTCTGCACAGTCTGGCATCACACAAAACAGAGTTTCAGAATTGCCACAACCAGGTACTATGGAAAGCATATCTAATAATAAAATGTTTGTGATTAATTTGTAGGATTTTGTTTCTTAGATAGATGGTCTATAGTAAAAGTGCCTGCTAAGTAGCTTCAGTTGTGTCCAACTCTTTGGAACCCTACAGACTGTAGCCCGCCAGCCTTCTGTGTCCATGTTCTCAAGACAAGATTACTGGAGTGGGTTGCCATGCCTTCCTCCAGGGGATCTTCCCAACCCAGGCATTGAGCCTGAGTCTCTTATATCTCCTGCAACAGGTAACACTTGGGAAGCCCATAGTAAAAGTACTGTATGCAAAAGTTACATCCACTACTATTTTCCTCTATAGTTGATTGTCTTAAATTTGCAAAAAAAAAAAAAAAGAGAGAGAGAGTTCATGTGTCTCTTTTTACATTCAATTTAGGCTTTGCTTTTTCCATTATGATGATTAAATTTTATTTTTGAATATGTAGAACATCCACATTCATAATTGCATTTGTCTACATTATAAGAATACATGACATTTACATACTGTTTTTTCACATGTATCCCTTCCCTTGTTTTAGTCTTTTTGCAGTTAAATATATTATAATTATATATTATTACATTTAAATATATTTAATATATTTATTAAATGCAATTTAAAATACTAAATGTTCACAATTAACCCTTTTGCCTAAATTTTCCCAGTTATCTTTTGCTTGACTGAAGTTCATGTTCAAATAGATTATTCAGAATGGGTACAAGGGTACAATATTTCCTGAATTCTTGCATATTCAAAACTTATCTATAGTATAGGTTCTCAACCTGAAAATTTTATTGTTTTGGGCTGGGTAAGTTGACTTAAAGCTCAACATTCAGAAAACGAATATCATGGCATCCGGTCCCATCACTTTATGGGAAATAGATGGGGAAACAGTGGAAACAGTGTCAGACTTTATATTTTTGGGCTCCAAAATCACTGCAGATGGTGATTGCAGCCATGAAATTAAAAGATGCTTACTCCTTGGAAGGAAAGTTATGGCCAACCTAGATAGCATATTCAAAAGCAGAGACATTGCTTTGCCAACAAAGGTCCATCTAGTCAAGGCTATGATTTTTCCAGTAGTCATGTATGGATGTGAGAGTTAGACTGTGAAGAAGGCTGAGCACTGAAGAATTTATGCTTTTGAACTGTGGTGTTGGAGAAGACCCTTGAGAGTCCCTTGGACTACAAGGACATCCAACCAGTCCATTCTAAAGGAGATCAGCCCTGGGATTTCTTTGGAGGGAATGATGCTGAAGCTGAAACTCCAATACTTTGGCCACCTCATGCCAAGAGCTGACTCATTGGAAAAGACTCTGATGCTGGGAGGGATTGGGGGCAGGAGGAAAGGGGATGACAGAGGATGAGATGGCTGGATGGTATCACTGACTCGATGGACGTTGACTTTGAGTGAACTCCGGGAGTTGGTGATGGACAGGGAGGCCTGCGTGCTGCGATTCATGGGGTCACAAAGAGTCGGACATGACTGAGTGACTGAACTGAACTGAAGTCTTTGTTATGTAGGACTGTTCTGCACATAGTAAGAAGTTTATTAGCTTTTCAGGCCTCTAACAAATAGATATCGGTAGCACTTTATTTATTACTCTGCCCCCTACTACCCCTCTTCCTGTCTTGACAATGGAAAAGTTCTTTGGATGTTGCCAAATTGCCCTGTAGGGTTGGGGAAGAAACTGCCTCAACAGTTTTTATTACTCTACAGCCTAGACACACGAAGGACAGCTTGCTGGATATAAAACCTTTGGTCAGCACTTTCTTTCCTTGAGATAGCTTGTTCCTTTGAATTTGTTGCTTTTAAAAAGTCTGATGCCAATCTAGTTTTCTTATTCTTATAAATAAATTTGATTTTTATTTTCTGCCTAGGAACCCAAAGGATTTTTTCTTTGTCTCTGAATTTTAATCATTTTACTAGGATTGGCTTAGAATTGATTGTTCCAAGTCAGTTTTCCCAAGACCACTGTGGTACCATTCAAAATGAATGTTTAAGTTTTCAATTTATTCCAGAAACTTTTCTTGAATTACTAGTTCTATTCAGTTATTTTTTTTTTTCTTGGAGAAGAAAATGGCAACCCACTTTAGTACTCTTGCCTGGAAAAAATCCCCAATTTTTTCTACCCTACTCCCAAACCCCAGAATCTCCAATTGTGTGTAGTTTGGACCTTCTTGGCCTATCTTCCATTTCAACTGTTTGTTGATTTACTGCCTCTTTTCAATGTTTTCATTAAATTTTCACATTTAAACGCATTCTTGCAAGACACCTTTGATTTTAATCTTCATTTCTTGAGATACTTTTTTTCCCTTAAGTTTGATCCAATTTCTCTTTATTTCTTTCTATGCTATGTCCATTTCTCTTCTTAGTATTTGGGTTTCTAATTCTAGGTGTTTTTTAAAAACATTTTCAATGCTTGTTTAAAATAATTAAATGTGGAGTGTTATGCTATAGTTTTTCTCCATGTGTTTGGAAGAAAGGAGGAGAAAATTTTGATTAACTGAGATGTTAAAATTTTATTAACTGAAATGTTATGATTCACTTTTTCTGTTTTATTCTTATAGTTTAATGAAAAAAATTTCCTGTTCCTACATATTTTATGGACAGAATTCCAAGTTTTAGAGAATCTACTTCTGTCAGTATAAATAATTAAGTGCAGTTTCTTTAACCAATAATGTTACTGGGAAATAAGAAATATATTTTGTTTCTTTTTCATATATAGAAGATCCTTGCTATTCCTTTCTAGTTTCTTTACTTCATTGTTCCTTCATTGCCACATCTTTAAGGAGTATTACCTCTTTTCCAAATTTCTGATTCTCCCATAAAAGCAGTGCTTTCATGGCTGACACCTCCAGAGCCTTTCACTTTCTTTTTTTTTATTTTTAAACTTTTCATTTTGTATTGGAGTATAGCTGATTAATAAACAATGTTGTGAAGTTTCAGGTGAACAGTGAAGAGGCTCAGCTATACATATAATGTGTCCATTCTACCCAGAGCCTTTCACTTTCAAGCTACTTGCTTATGGCCAATGCTCAGAACCACCAAGTCTGAGACCTGTATTTAGTATTTTAGCATTTAGTACTGAACTTATTTTGGAGGATGATTTTATCTGTGTTTCATATGACTCCCCCATGACTCTCTCCTCCTTTTCATCAAGTCTCTTAAACCTTCTAATCTTCCATTCTCCTAAAGACTTTCAGTAGTGGTGGAACTGGGTTGGAATTTGATTTTTTTTTTTTTATTAACATACAGATAATTTAAAGGTTATGGTAGTCTTTATCTTCTTGTAATGCCAAAGTCTTGGTTATATGTAGTTCTGTCTGTTCTTCTTCCTGATTATACTTATTGGAGGGAGATGACTGATGACTGTGGAGAGATTTGGATTCAGAGAGCTATAATTATCTTTCAGATCCTGAAAGCTCTCCCTATGATTTTACAAGTACCTATTTTCATGTGCTTTTCCTTCACACAATATTATCAGCATTATTCTTCTTCTCAATATGATGATTGAGGAGGGTGTTCCATTGTCAATTTCATTTTAAATTAATGAATTCTAATGTCTTTGCCTACTGGTTATCTATATTTATTTCTAAGTATATTGTTTATTTCTATCCTTTATCTGTTTATTAATTGGGTTTATGGAGCTCCTTCTTCAGTATTAATATTAATCATGTGTCTATTTAGTGTGTTGATAATATTATTTTCTGACTCATCTTTCAACTATGTTTATAGAATTGTTACTAAATGGGATAGTATATAATGTATTTTTGAGACCTTGCACATGAATGCAAATGTTTCTTTTTCTTTTTGTTTTCACTCATGAATGGGAGGAGCTTGTTTGACTATAGAATGTTTATCTCACATAATTTTGCCCCTCATCCCAATCTAAAGACATAATTTCATTCCATTCCAAAATTGCAGATGAGTGGTTTAATGCAACATGACCCTTTTTTTCTCGTTCTTCCTAGATACCTAGAAAATTTTATTTATTCTTTAAATTTAAAAACTTTCTCAATATATGTTATGGTAATATTTTTTCTTATTGAAAGTGTTAGCTGCTCAGTCATGACAACTCTTTGTGACCCCATGGACTGTAGCCTGCTAGGCTCCCCTGTCCATGAAATTCTCCAGGAAAGAATACTGGAATGGGTAGTCATTCCTTTCTCTGGGGCATCTTCCCAGCGAAGGGATCAAACCTGGGTCTCCAGAATTGTAGGCAGATTCTTTACTGTCTGAGCCACCAGGGAAGCCCTCTGCTTTATTACTTTTGCCTAGTATAGGATGTGTGCTTTTGATGATTGGGGCTCTTTTTGACTTCAAGAAAGTTTTTCTTTCATATCTTTAAATATTATTTTCCCTGTTTTCTCTGTTCTCTCCATCAGATATGGCAGCCATTCTTATAGTGGAAATCTCTTCCATTTCTGGAATCTCCTCACTCATTTTATCTTTTTCCTCATGTCCTTCTTTCAGAGAGAATTCCCCAAGAATGGTTTCAACATTATTGTTTTCATTCCCAGGAGCAGAAATTCTATTTTTTATTGTTTCTAAGCTTCATTTAATCTTGAGGGAAATTCATCCTTTTCAAAATATTTCCTTTATCTATTTCTATTTATTATACTTCAACCTCCCTTTTCATCTAAATCTCTCCATTTACTGTATAATTTTTTGTTTATTGGTTGATAGAAGCAAACAATTTCCTGAAATTTTATTTAGAATACAGACACAACTGATAGTTTGCAGGGTATGTACTCTTTTAAAGACCCTTCCTCTGACTCTTGATCTTAACATTTCTGTCCTCATGCTGTATAATCTTGAAAAAAATAAGGCTAAGCTAAATGGCTGAGATATACATTGTTCATATTTCTATTTCTGCTTATTCATCAAGGAACAAGAAATTTATAGCTTTTCCTCTTTGCTACACGTATAAATTTCCTCCTTAGTTCCCCTGAGTGCCCATCAGATTGCAATGTGATCTATTCCTTCTTTCTTTTCTAATGCTGGAGAGTTATTTGATGTGCAGCCTTTGGCCAACTTTTTAGTTTAATATAGCCAATTATCATTAAACTTTCTAGTTGAAAAAGCCAATTGTTATTAAATATTCTGGTGTTCTAAAGAGGGATATTTTAGTGCTACTCCCTCATTGTCCTCTACAGTATTTAGAATTTATTCCCTAATAGACTATTTCTGCATTTATGACTAAAAATCTACAATCTTTACCATGGCCACTCCACAGCTCATTTCTTTGCAAATGCAGATTTTATATCACAACTGATGCTGTGTAAGGGCGTTCAAAGGCTCTGAATACTCTAGTCAACAGTTTCCATACGAGGCTCTGAAGGAAGAAAGTCCAAGTTTTTGAGATTTCTTGAAATGTTTTTTCACTGATGGTACCACCATTATACTTATGGGCTTTAAAGGTTTGACTCCTGGGTAGTCTTCCTGTTTTGCAGCAGGTCGCTGTATAATATTCCTAATTCCCAGTGCTACTGAAATTCTCCATCTCCTCTTGAGTTTTACATCTGTCTGGAATGGCTAATCAGAAGTCATTGTATTTCTACCATCATAACTCAGAATGAAGTAGGTTGTGATTATGTCACTCTGCTATATAAAATCCTTCAAGAGTTTCCAATTATATGTACTGTAAGGTATAAAAGCCTTACATGTGAATTCTTTACAATATGGCACCAGACTATCTCTTCAACTTCATTTTTATTCACCTGCTTCCATGTATCTTAAATTTTCAGCAAGCTAGATTATTAATCCCTTTTTCTAAATATGCCAGGTAATTCCAAACCTTTTCATTTTTGATCATACACTGTTTCCTCTGCCTGAAATGCCTTGCCTCTCTTGGATCAGTGAGAGATTCCCATTTACCCTTTGGAGTGGAACAGAAATGGCTCTCTTCCTTAAATTTTTTTTTTATTTTATATTGGAATGTAATCAATTAACAATGCTGTGATAGTTTCAGGTCAACAGCAAAGGGACTCAGCCATAATATATATATGTACCCATTCTCCCCCAAACTCCCCTTCCATCCAGGCTGGCACATAACATTGAGCAGAGTTCCATGTGCAGTACAGTAGGTCCTTGTTGGTTATCTGTTTTAACTATAGCAGTGTGTACATGTGGGTTCCAAACTTCCTAACTATCCCTTCCCCCATCCTTCCCCCTGCCCCCACTCCAGCATTATTCTCTAAGTCTGTGAGTCTTTCTGTTTTGTAAATAAGTTCATTTGTATCATTTCTTTTTATTTTTTAATTTTATTTTATTTTTAAACTTTACATAATTGTATTAGTTTTGCCAAATATCAAAATGAATCCGCCACAGGCATACATGTGTTCCCCATCCTGAACCCTCCTCCCTCCTCCCTCCCCATACCATCCCTCTGGGTCATCCCAGCGCTCTAGCCCCAAGCATCCAGTATCGTGCATCAAACCTGGACTGGCATCATTTCTTTTTAGATTGCAAGTATAAGTGAAAATATCTCTTCTTTGTTGTGCACCCAGATGCTCAAAGCAAGATGAATTGTACCGTTCTCTGTGGCCCCATTGCTGTGGTTTGAATGTTGTGTCCTCTTAAAACTTGTCTGTTAAATCCTCACACCCAATGTGATGATACTCAGAAGCTCTGCCTTTGGGAGGTGATTTGGTAACAAGTGCAGAGCTCTCATTAATGGGGTTGTTGTTGCTGTTCAGTCACCCAGTCATGTCCAACTCTTTGCAGCCCCATGGACTGCAGCACATCAGGCCTCTCTGTCTGTAACCATCTCCAGAAGTTTGCCCAAGTTCATGCCCATTGCATCAGTGATGCCATCCAGCCATCTCATCCTCTTATGCCCTCTTCTCCTTCTGCCTCAATCTTTCCAAAAGCTCGCTTAAAACTATTAAAAAAAAAAAAAAAAACTTAGATCATGGCATTCAGCCCCACTGTGTGTGTGAAGTCGCTCAGTCGTGTCTGACTCTTTGCGACCCCGTGGACTGTAGCCTGCCAAGCTCCTCCATCCATGGGATTCTTTAGGCAAGAATACTGGAGTGGGTTGCCATTTCCTTCTCCAGGGGATCTTCCCAACCCAGGGATAGAACCCGGGTCTCCTGCACTGTAGGCAAACACTTTATCCTCTGAGCCACCAGGGAAGCCCACTTCACAGCAAATAAAGGGGGAAAATGTGGAAGTAGTGACAGATTTCCTCTTCTTGGGCTCTAAAAACACTGCGAATGGTGACTGAAGCCATGAAATCAGATGATTGCTTCTTGGCAGGAAAGCTGTGATAAACCTAGATAGTGTGTTGAAAAGCAGAGACATTACTCTGCCAACAAAGGTCCATATAACAAAGCTACAGTCTTCCCAGTGGTCATGCACGGTTGTGAGAGCCAGATCGTAAATAAGGCTAAGCGCCGAAGAACTGATGCCTTCAAACTCTGGTGCTGGAGAAGACTCCTGAGAGCCCCTTGGACAGCAGGGAGATCAAACCAGTCAATATTAAGGGAAATCAACCCTGAATACTCATTGGAAGGACTGATGCTGTAGCCGAAACTCCAGTATTTTGGTCATTAACAGAGTAGTACTTTTATAAAAGAGGCCCAAGGGACCTCCCCAGCCTGTCTCAGGGAGATTATTTTCTAATAGAACATTTCATTTTTCCTTCTTTTTATTGCCTCTGTTCTCTGTCTTCAGAATCCCAATAAAAGAAATAGCAGACACCCATGCAGTTGGGTGTTTCACTGTTGGTTGTTCAGTCGTTAAGTTGTGTCTGACTTTTTGCGGCCTCATAGACTGCAGCATGTCAGGCTCCTCTGTCCTCTGCTATCTCCCGGAGTTTGCTCAAATTCGTGTCCATTAATTTGGCATTGCTATCTAACCATCTCATCCTCCGCTGCTTCCTTCTCCTTTTGCCTTCAAATCTTTCCCAGTGTCAGGGTCTTTTCTAATGAGTTGGCTCTTCGCGTCAGGTGGCCAAAGTACTGGTGATTTAGCTTCAGCAACAGTCTTTCCAATGAATATTCATGGCTGATTTCCATTAGGATTACATTTCTTTCATACATTCCATACATATTTCTTGCATGCATTCCATTATTTGGCTTTTGGCTCAGGTCTGAGAGATTCCACTGACTTTATCATCAGATCATTGACATGGTTGTTAAACATAGTCATTCTCCTCTTCAACATATTTTTAGTGCCAAACATATTTTTAATTACCAGGTACTCATTTTTGTTCTGATTGCTCCTTTTTCGCAGCAGCAGTCTGTTATGACTTATGTGTGTGCCATCTTTCCAATCTCACTGGAGTCCTTTGTTAATGTTTTTTAAACTGTTGTTTCCTGCAAGATCTTTATTTCCTAAAAGCACAATTATTTTATTTGTGAATTTTAACATTTCTCACACATGTGACTTCTTTTCCTCTCATGTTTGTTGACCCTTGATTGTTGATTTGTGCTTAGGAAGAAAGATCTGGCTATTAAGTAATGACCATTTCATTTGCATTTGTATAGATCTGTTCCCCTGAAAACGTCTCCCTTGATGATTCTGTACTAGTAGGTGGGGTGTGAGAACTGGAAAACCATATTTAAGGGTTGTTGACAAGGAGTCAGTAGGCTATGGATAGCAAGTCAGAAAAAGGAGGACTTGACTTTAGCAGTGGGTTATTTTGCTGTATTTTTGTTGAGAAAGGTTGCCTTGCCTTTCTTTTTCCACTAGGTAGCTAATGTGTTCCAGAGTTTTCTAGAACTCTGCTTTGCTTCCCATTCATGATCTTATACTCAAATAAGGAGGCATCTCTACATGAGTGAGACACTTTCTTTAGAGTGCACAGCTTGGATTTTTAAGTGGGGGCCACAAGTTATCTGCTATATATATTTGGGAAGAGGTCAGAGAAAAGAGATGGCATCCAGCTACTCAGACTTCTTGGCTTCAGTCCTTTATATCAAATGTATTCAACATTTATTTATTTAACAATATGACCAGAGTAAAAAACAACAACAACAACAGTTAGAAATTCTGCCTATCTCTGTCCCCATGCACCTTTGCAATGTGACTTTGGAACTCCCCCTGGGCATGAGCTGGGCTCAAGTTCTCCACCCCATTGAATCTGGGCTTGGCCACGTGACTTGCTTTGTTCAGTAGGATTGTTAAAAAAGTGACCTGAAAGAGAGACTTGAAAATCTCTTGAACACTGGGGCTTATTCTCTCTTGCTGCTCTTGTAAAGAAGATAGATGAAAGGCCAGACAGTTAAAAATACATTCTTTTACATATGAATTCTGAGATATCAAAAGCAACAGCCCTGGGAAGAAGCCCAAGAGGCTATAAGAAGAGACATGTGGCCCATTTGCCTTTATGACTCTGATCAATGGCCTGTTAGACATTAAGCATGTGAGAAAAGACTTCCCTTGATTATCCAACCAGCAGCCAATCCACAGCTGACCATGGATGCTTGAAAGAGTCCAGCAGAGATGAGCTGAGCTCACACAGAGAAGAACTGCCTGGCTGATCCAAATCATGAACTGAATAAAGAGTTTTTATAGGTTTCTTGTTTGTTGTTTTGTTTTCACTAAAACTCCTTTAAAAAGGTGAGGAACTCTTAATGGTAAACTCAACAGCTGAGAAACAGGATGATGGTTCAGTGGTAGGTGAGCGTTATTATTTAAAGCCATTAAGTTTTGGAGTAGATTGTTATACAGCAAAAGCTAACCGACACAAGTACCAAATTGTTTTAGTACTCCAGGTACTATGCATACAAAACAAAGTAGATAAGGCCCCTGCCCTCAGATGGTAATAAACAAATAAATGAGGAAGACAATTTCAGAGAATAATATACATTGTGAAGGAATGGAAACAAGACGATGTGACAGAGTGGCTGTCTAGGGTTGGAATCTAATACAGATATTGTGATCAGAGAATTCTTTGAAATCCTGAAGTGTGGGTAAAGATCTGAATAATAAAGAGGAGCCAACTATGAGAAGGTCTAGAGATATTTGTTCCAGACAAAGGAAACAGCACTTGCAAAGGCACTGAGGTGGGAACACACTTCACATATTAAAGGGACATAAAGTTCAACAAGGCTATAATAAAGTGAGCAAAGGAGAGACTGAGTGGAAGACTGTGAAGTCAGGGAAACAGACCATGTGGGAGGAGCTGGACTATAATTAATGTACGAATTACCTTAATGCTTGTGCTGTATCTCATCCTTGTGCTTTATATTTGTGGACTAGGAGCTTGGAGCTTTTTTTGTTGTTCAGTTGCTAAGTCATGTCCAACTCTTTGAGACCCCATGAACTTCAGCACATCAGGCTTCTCTGTCCTTCATTCTCTCCCTGAGTTTGCTCAAACTCATGTCCATTGAGTCAGTGATGCCATCCAACCATCTCATCCTCATTGCCCTCTTCTCCTCTTGCCCTCAATCTTTCCCAGCATCAGGGTCTTTTTCAATAAGTTGGCTCTTTGCATCAGCTGACCAAAGTATTGGAGTTTCAGCATCAGTCCTTCCAATTAATATTCAGGGTTGATTTCCTTTAGGATTGACAGGCTTGATCTCCTTGCAGACCAAGGGACTCTCAAGGGTCTTCTCCAACACCACAGTTCAACAGCATCAGTTCTTCAGCGCTCAGCCTTCTTTATGGTCCAAGTCTCACAGACTACTGGACAAACCACAGATTTGACTATAGGGACCTTTGTTGGCAAATTGATGTCTCTGCTTTTCAATACACTGCCCAGGTTTGTCATAGTTTTTCTTCCGAGGAGCAAGCATCTTTTAATTTTGTGGCTGCAGTCACCATCCACAGTGATTTTGGAGCCCAAGAAAATGAAACCTGTCACTGTTTTCACTTTTTCCCCATCTATCTGCCATAAAGTGATGAGACTGGATATCCATGATCTTCATTGTTTGAATGTTGAGTTTTAAGCCAGCTTTTTCACTCTCCTCTTTCACCTTCATCATTGGCGCTTTTAAATGACTCCTATGAGAATGATGCCTCTTCCTTCCAGCATTTTGGGCTACAACTTCCCATGATCCATTTTCATCAATCAGATCCATCTGCTTTTCTTCTTCTAGATTTCTTCAAAATGTCCTCCAGCTGCCTGCCTTTCTAGTTTTCTAGCATTATTATGCATTAATTTTTTTAAAAAAGTATACTTGATTTACAATGTTCTGTTAGTTCCAAGTGTACAAAAAAAGCAATTCAGTTTTATATATATTATATACACTCAATTTTCAGATTCTTTTCCATTATAGATTATTATGAGGTATTGAATAAACTTCCCTGTGCTATAGTGCAAGTCCTTATTGTTTGAATCAATTTTTTTTGAAACACAGAATTGTTGGTCTTTTGTTTTGTTTTTACGTATTTAAGGATCTTGGTATATGTCAGTCCTCAAGTCAGTCTTTAATTGAAATTCTTTTATCTCATTTAAAAATTTGTAGCTTTTTAAGCTTATCTTTGGAGAAGGAAATGGCAACCCACTCCAGTGTTCTTGCCTGGAGAATCTCAAGGACCGGGGAGCCTGGTGGGCTGCCATCTATGGGGTCGCACAGAGTCAGACATGACTGCCACGACTTAGCAGCAAGCTTATCTTAATCTCTTTTTGCTATTCTTTTTATCTTTGTTTCTTCTCCTTTCAGCTTGTCTTTAGAGTGGCTGGTCAGAGGTGAGGCCTCAATAGTTTATTTGCTCACTACCCAGTAAGTATTTATTTGGCATCTTTTACCTGCAAACAAAATTGAAGTTCTTCTCCCCAACAAGTTGTCCTTGAGGGCACCTGCCTTGCTTGACTCCAGCTGACTGACAATAGCTCATCAAAAAAAAAAATCTCATTCTGAGACACTGAGGAAACCCAAGGGTTAATTCCTCCCTGTACCTTAAGTTTCACTGGACACTTCAGGTGTTTCATTTCATAGGGGGGTGTTGCTTTTGATACATCAGAATCCATATGCTAAAAAAAATGTATTTTAACTCCCTGTTTCCTTCCTATCTATCCATCCATCCATCCACCTGTCTATTATCTATCTCTGTCTATGTATCACCATTGTTTGAGATGCCATAAGTCAATTGAGGATGGCACTTAGGATGTCCTACCTGGGAGGGATGGACCACATTACACCGTTGAGAGCAGAAGACCCTTTGCCCTTATAAACCCAGATTTTGGCCTTCGTTGGGTCTTTTTCAGACTCCAAAGTACAAAAACGGTTGCCTATTCTGCTGTTGCCTTATGGGAACTCTATTCCTTTATTAAACTCAGAATCCAGAGGCCAAACCATCTTGAAAGAGAGAAAAGGAGGCCAACGTCTTCTTCTCTGCCTTGGGGCCACTCCATATGCTATTTCTTCAACCTGGGACACCCTTCTCCTTGCTCCTCCTCCTCCTCCAAGTCTCTTGCTGCTGCTGCTGCTGCTAAGTCGCTTCAGTCATGTCCGACTCTGTGCGACCCCATAGACAGCAGCCCACAAGGCTCCCCCATCCCTGGGATTCTCCAGGCAAGAACACTGGAGTGGGTTGCCATTTCCTTCTCCAGTGCATGAAAGTGAAAAGTGAAAGTGAAGTCGCTGGGTCATGTCCGACTCTTAGTGACCCCATGGACTGTGGCCTGCCAGGCTCCTCCGTCCATGGGATTTTCCAGGCAAGAGTGCTGGAGTGGGGTGCCATTGCCTTCTCCCCTCCAAGTCTCTTACTTATCCTAAATCTTACCCTTCTGATCTCAGCTTTAAGCTGTTTATTCAGAAAGCCTTTCTTTCCTGCTTTTCTAATTTTCCCTACCTTCCCACCCCTGAAAGTATAGAGGATGCTGCTGCTGTCCTGCCCAGTTCCCCCTCACTGGTAGGGTGTGCACCCCTCAGCTGCTGTGCATATTCATTGCTAAAATGGAGCTGCCTGGCCTGGGAAGTTACTCCAGACCAGGTGACAGTCAGTGGCCAAAGGCTGTATCAAAGGCTGACCGCCTGGCCTCAAAGTGGACCAACATTTCCAGGGTATTGGGCTAAAGTTGGTCTCCAGCTGAGACCCCAACTTTGCTTAGTTTTCTTCTCCAGTTTTGTCCTGCTTCCTTCACACCCCCTCTCCAGAAAGCACTCTCCCAGTAATTCATTTCTACCAGGGTCATCTCAGGCCCTGCTTCTAGGAATTCTTCCTTTAGCCACTTTCATGCATGCGGGCTTCTCTAATGGCTCAGCGGTAAAGAATCTGCCTGCAATTCAGAAGACACAGGAGACTTGGGTTCAAGTCTTCCCTGGGTGGGGAAGATCCCTTGGAGGAGGACATGGAAACCTACTCCAGTATTCTTGCCGGGAGAATCCCATGGACAGGGGATACTAGGCTATAGTCTATGGGGTCCCAAAGAGTTGGACATGTGCTGAGTTGCTCAGTCATATCCAACTCTTTGGGACCCCATAGACTGTAGCCCACCAGGCTCCTCTGTCCATGGGTTTCTCCAGGCAGTAGAGTGGTTGCCATGCCCTCCTCCAGGGGATCTTCCCAATCCAGGGCTCAAACCTGTGTCTCCTGCATCTCCTGCATTGGCAGGTAGATTCTTTACCACTGAGCCACCTGGGTAGGTGTCAGTCACTTAGGAAGCTTTATTTAAGTGGTTTATCTATTGACATAACTGAAAACAACTTTTCTCTCTGACCCCTGAACATCTAACCATGGTGGAGATTCATATGGGCAGACACAAATGTGAATGGCATCCCTGGAACCAGCCACACAGTAGCTCCCACAGCCTAAGGCGCATAAGAGCTTCTCATCTGGGAAGCGGAGGTGGGGACAAAAAAAAAAAAAAAAAAAGGAGAGACACTGCACACAAAGAATTCACCCTAGAGGCAGTGCTGGCATTTCAGAAGCAGAGCTGTTTGTCTGACCTGATAAAAAGTGCTATTTTTTTAGAGGCTCTAGTAAAATCATTTAATCTAAAATTCAATATAAATGCTACTCTGTGTTAATCTTTGAGAACCAACAAGTCAATCCCAGATCTGTTCTTTCCCAGAAATGAAACTAATTTGGTTAAAGACAGGGTTTTGGGGGGTTTATTTACCAGAAAGTTCAAAGTTCAAAGACATGATTAAGTATCTTTTCCCTAGTGTAACCCCTCGGGAGCCACAGTTACAGCAGAAGCTAATAAAACATGATGAATTCATGTTTGAAGAGCCTATGGAGACATTGACTAATGGCATGAGACCTACAGAATGGGTTAGAAATGAGTTTATATGCAAATATTGTTAAACACCAGTCCCCTGTTGCTTTACATGTTCAGTACTTAAAATTTAAGACTATTTTTAAATGATTCTGAGATGTAACAATTGTGAATTCGTACATGAGGTAGCTTGGCGGGAGCATGAACTGAACTCACGCATGGAATTGGATGCTGAACTTGGTAGATGGTGAATGAACCAGCTGACCACTGAGCATTGACTTGGCATATGCGTGGAAACTCACAAAGTGATTTAAAATCTTTAAAACTGTTACTGTTCCTCATGGAAGTGCAGAGGTAGAGGAAACAAATGGTAAGTGTGTATTTGAGCAGGGGTCCCCAACCTCCAGGCCACAGCCTGGCACCTCTGCTCAGATGAGTGACAGCATTAAATTAGAAATAAAGTGCACAATAAACACGATACACTCAAATCATCCCCAAACCATCCCCTGCCACCCCTGGTTCAGGGCTAAAGTTGCCTTCCATGAAATCAGTCTCTGATGTCAAAAAGGTTGGGGATTGCTGACTGAGGACATCCAAGACCTAATATGGTTTTTCCAGTAGTCATGCATGGATGTGAGAGTTGAACTATAAAAAAAGCTGAGGGCCGAAGAATTGATGCTTTTGAACTATGGTGTTGGAGAAGACTCTAGAGAGTCCCTTGGACTTCAAGGAGATCCAACCAGTCAATCATAAAGGAAATCTTTCCTGAATATTCATTGGAAGGACTGATGCTGAAGCTCCAATACTTTGGCCACCTGATGCGAAGAACTGACTCATCAGAAAAGACCCTGATGCTGGGAAAGATTGAAGGCAGAAGGAGAAGGGGACGGCAGAGGATGAGATGGTTGGATGGCATTGCCAACTCGATGGACATGAGTTAGAGTAGGCTCTGGGAGTTGGTGATGGACAGGGAAGCCTGGAATGCTGAAGTCCATGGGGTCACAAAGAGTCAGACACGACTGAGAGACTGAGCTGAACTGAACTGAAGACCAAAAGTCTTGCAGCTGTCAAGTTATTACCATAGTGCCTCCCTGTCAGTCGCCACGATGGGTGCTTTAGAAACTGATTTTCCAAATGTACAAATAAGGAAACAAAGGGACTAACATTCCGTCTTAAGAAAGTCAAGATGGATCTTAGACATCTGTTGAACCAGAATTTGAAGAGGGTCAAAGTGGCCGTTTTCCCTCTGATTTCCCCAACTTCCGTACCTGCAGTTCAAGAAGCCATCTCTTTACAGTCTCAAGCAGGCTCATCTTACCCAATCCCTTCACAGTGTATGTTTCCTTTTCCTTCTGCATCTTTTTTTGTATTGAAGACATCATCATCATCTTAGTTGCTGAAGTTTCAAACCTAGGCCTTTGGCTCCTATACCTTTATTTCTTATTCTGCTATATTATCCTCAGGGCCACTATATCCATAGTCTGTTGGCTGTGATTCCTTGACCTCCTCTTGAGACGTGACCATCACCTTCATACTACCTGAGTCATTTGCAGGCCTGGCCACACCTTGGATCTTTGTATTGCTCTGAGTCTTTCCTCCCCTAAGAGCATCATTATGGGAACCCACTGGGAGAATCCTCTACTTTGGCTCTACTATCTATATTTCCCCCTATACCAGCTTGTGCTGATTTTTTGTTACCACTTGAAGCATGTAAGATTAACTATTTTGACTCTTTTATCTTGTTTGAAGGAAAAGAACACCAAGATCTGTGTGTTTTCTCCCAGAAAGCATAGATATATACAAGGATAGAGATTTTCTCAAGGAAAAGAAATATGTGTTTGCAAATCTGTTCCTTCAAGACCTATGTATTTAAAAATCATTCTGCTTTTTTTTACAAAAAAAGATTTTTAATGCAGACCATTACTAAATTAGTTATAATGTTGCTTCTGTTTTACATTTTGGGTTTTTTGACCATGAAGCATGCGGAATCTTAGCTCCCTGACCACATCCTGCATTGGAAGGCAAAATCTTAACCACTGAACCACCAGGGAAATTCCTAAAAATTATTCTTGTTAGATTTTTATATTCCTATAAAAATGTATAGAGAATCTTATCCCTCTGTATTCCAAATAAGGTTCAAAAAGTTTGTGTTTGAATAGTACATATAAGAGGAGGGGACCCTGTCTCTCTGCTGCCCATGAACAAAGCCTCACCTGTAAGCTAAAACAATTATGCTGAAATCTGTTCCACTGCTAAATGAACCATAGTAGCTCTCGGTCCCAGGGCTGTCCTGATTATAACCAGAAGACAGGAATAGTGTAGGTAAGATACAAACTCCAGGCCATAGTGGAGGACAGGGAAGCCTGGCATGCTGCAGTCCATGGGGTTGCAAAGAGTTGGACAATGATTTAGTGACTGAACAACAACAATATTACCTGAATAGTACCTAGTATTGGGTTTGATAGATAAACCCTTGAACCAGTTTTATTCTTTTAACATCTTATCTTATTTCCATCTTATTTCTTGTTTATTTCCAGCTTCCCAGGTGGCTCAGTGGTAAAGAATTCACCTGCCAATGCAGGAGATCCAGGTTCAATCCTTGGGTCAAGAAGATCGCCTGGAGGAGGAAATGGCAACCCACTCCAGTATTCTTGCTGGGTAATCCCATGGACAGAGGAGCCTGGCAGGCTGCAGTCTGTGAGGTCGCAGAGTCAGATACAACTGAGTATGCACACACACAAACGTTTATTTCATTTCTAACAAATGGAGTAAAAGCATGCTATTGGCTGGCGAGAAGATGTAACCCTTATGTTGACCTTCCCAGGATCAAACCTAGGTCTCTGGCACTGCAGGCAGATTTCTTACCATCTAAGCCACCAGGAAAGCCCTATGTTGACCTACCCTACAACTTAGTATGAATTCTGAAATCAACCCCATTGGTCACAACTTCTCCTTCTACCTCTTTGCCTCTCTTTCCCCCTGGAACAGTCTGTCAAGCCCAGAAGCTCCAATCTCACAGCTCTCTGATCTCACATGTTTCAGCCCAGGGTCAGCCACTTCCCTGGTTCTCATGAGCATCCCCCATGCCCTTGCCTCCATGGATTTCTGTTACCCCTGCCCATTACACATCCGGAGTATGCCACTCACCACCCCTTCAATATCTAGAATGTCAGGCAACACTTAACAAAGTCACAAGAGTTATTGGCTGTTTATCTGCTAGGTCCTTTGGTAGCTCTAACATCCTTAACTTTTCCCTGGTTGACTACATAACACATTCTTAAAGGACTTCAAACCTATTCTACTCTGATCAAGGTACATATTCCATTACCACCTCCAAACCCTACAAAACCATGTTTTGTGGGGACCAAACCCATCCAATGTGAGTTTTCTCAAGATCTCTCTTATCTACATCAAACTTATATTTGTATTTGCCTCTCTTTTTTTCTTTCTCACCTGAAATGAAGAGATTTCCTTTGGCATTATCTAATAAGGTTGAAAATGTACATAGTCTATGACCAATTTTTTTTTCCTGTCTCTTTTCCTATTGACTGACTGTACTTACTTTTTGCTGCTGCTGCTGCTGCTGCTAAGTCACTTAAGTTGACTTAGGGGTCTATGCAACCCCATAGATGGCAGCCCACCAGGCTCGCCTGTCCCTGGGATTCTCCAGGCAAGAATACTGGAATAGGTTTCCATTTCCTTCTCCAATGCATGAAAGTGAAAAGTGAAAGTGAAGTTGCTCAGTCTTTTCCGACTCTTCGAGACCCCATGGACTGCAGCCTACCATGCTTCTCCGTCCATGGGATTTTCCAGGCAAGAGTACTGGAGTGAGTTGCCACTGCCTTCTCCGGTACTTACTTTTTAGAGGCTCTCTTTCTTTATTAGGGGCCTGAGACTGTAGATAGAGCTATGCTAATTTTGTAGATTTCTTTCCTCCAGAATCTAAACCATCCCCAAAAAAGACACAGAGGGGCTTCCCTGGTGGCTCAGTGATAAAGTCCCAATGCAGGAGACACATGTTTCATCCTTGGGTTGGGAAAATTCTCTGGAGAAGGAAATAGCAACCCACTCCAGTATTTTTCCTGCAAAGATCCCACGTGCTCAGAAGCAACTGAGCCCACCCACCACATCTAATGAGCCTGTATTCTAGAGGCTGGGAGCTGCACACCCTAGAACTCCTGTTCTGCAACAAGAGAAGGCACCGCAAACCACAATAAGAAGCCCACCCACCGCAACTAGAGTGTAGCCCCCACTCTCTGCAACTAGAAAAAACCTTGCGCAGCAACGAAGACCCAGCACAGCAAAAAATAAATAAATAAACAAGTAAATAAATAAATCTAAAGATCCCACATGTCACAGCTAAGCTCCGGCAGAGCCAACTTAAAAAAAAAAAAATCAATATTTTTTAAAAAGAGACACAGAGGTCAGACGCTATCATCGTGGAGCTCAGAGTTCAGTGAGGAAGGTAGTGTATCCGTTACAATGCAGCATCAGTCCTATAATGGATGTCTACTCAGGGTACTCTTGTGGCACAAAAACATGGATTAGCTCTCTGGGGGTGGAAGAAAAGCATTATAGACAAGGTATAGCTGAGCCAGGTCTTACAGAATTAGTAGTTGAGTAGACAAGATGGGGAGGTATCCATTCAATACCTGTTAGATCAGCAAATGAAGGGCATATCACATGGAGAAAACAAGCTGTGCAGCCGGAGTGACAAAGTTCACTACTTCAGTCTCTACAGGAAAAGTGCCGACTCAGTGTAGCTAAATCGAGAGGGAGGAAAAGAGTGGGAGCAAGTGGGCCTGAGAGCTCAGAAAATAAAGAGAATACTGAAGGAAAAATTTTAGAGGAAGGAAAACATATTAATACAAGCAGAACTTACTGAAGAGCAGAAAAACAGGAGAATTAAAAAGTAATTCCAGGGACTTCCTTGATGGTACAGTGGTTTAGACTCTGCCTTGCAAAGCAGGGGACATGGGTTTGATCCTTGGGCGGGGAACTAAGAACCCACAAGCCTTGGAGCATGTAAGCCTGCTCGCACAACTAAGAGTTCATGTGCCACAACAAAAGATCCCACACTGGGCAACAAAGATCCCACTGCCCCAGCCAAGACCCGATGCAGTCAAATAAGTAAGTAAATATTCTTTAAAAATGAATCCCAAGAGTTGTTTCTACACAGAAAGAAAAGGCAAGGAAAGAGAGGCAAGAAACAGGATGGAAAGGAAGCAGAAGTTGGTGGAGGAAGGATAGACAAAGGTCTTGCAAGTTTAATCAAGGGGAAATGGAAACTACAGAGAAAGTAAATTTACTGAAGATGTATTTACAGAGTGCTTAATACTTGCCAGGTCTTGGACTAGCTGTTGGGAGAAAAAACAGCTGTATAAAGAGATATGTCCTCTGCCTTGGAGGAGCTGAATTTTGGATGAGGAAGTGCTTCTTTAAACATATAATTATCAGGTGAAAATATAACTACAAATTGAAAGTGGTAAGAAGGAAAAGTAAAAACTCCAATGAGAGGTTACAGCAAGATCAAAAATTAATGTGAGTCTGGGTGCTGTATCATGAGAGGCTTTTGAAGTTTTGACATTTAAGCCAATGTCTGGTGAAAGAGAATGAGTTAACCAGGCAAGAAGCAACTGGAAAAGCAATCCAGGAGGAAAACCAACCTGTGTGAAGGTCTTGAGGTAGGAAAGAACATGGTTAAGTTCAAGTAACTGGAAGCAGGTCGAGGGGCAGAGCAAACAAAGCAAGCAGAGAGTTTCAAAGACTTACAGGTAGGGTTCTGTTCCGTTTGGCCAGGATTGAAGGGTGGGGGTGGGTCCTGGCATATGGACTTTCTGTTTCAAAACTAAGACAGTCCCAAACTAAACTGGATAAATTGATCACCTTATTTACAGGCTTTATTCAAGATTTGGGACCTTAGCAGAAGAACAATACAGTAGCTATAATCAAGGCAGCTGTAGTGAAGATGGAAAGACGTGGATGGGTTTAAGAAATATTTAGGGGTAAACTGGTAGAACTTGATGACTAAATGACAGCCAGGGAAGGAAGCAGGATAGAGGGAATAATCAAGAATGAACTGACAATATTTTTTTTGGCTTTAGAAACCAAAGGAATATGCATAAAAAAGAATGAAAACACAAACAAATAACACTAAATTTGTTCACTGACATCAATTGTCAAATCAAGGTTCTCAACTTTATCACTATTGAGTTACAAAGGTATACATTTTGGTACCTTCCATCTTTTCCATTCCCTGCAGTTGAAATGGAAAGGAAGCCTGATGGAAACCCAAATGTGCTCCTGAAAGAATTGAAAAGTTAGTTTCAACTTTCAAAGAGAGGGGAGTGTTCCTCACCCTGGTAAGGGGGTATGACTCAACATAATGAGAAAAGAAAAACAGGAAGCCTTTAATACAGAGTGCATTCATCTCACATTCAGATGGCATGTCAAGGAATGTATTATTCTTGCTCCTCCCCGCTCCCCAACTCTCAGACTTCAATATTTAACCCAGAGGAAATTGTAACTGAATTATGAAGTCCTTTCAAAACTAGATATTTGACACATCTGTTATAGAAGACTTATAAAAAGCACACTGGATGCCTGTAAATTTTATAATTATGTTAATTCAAACTCAAAGACACTCCCATGAATTTTTAAAAAAATATTTCCAGCTCAGATCTCAGAGTTTGTTCTGCCTGCCTTTGAGATGTGGGGAATATTTGCTGTATGCACTAAATTCTCTTTTTTAACTGCCCATGTCAGGAGAGCACAGGACCTGAATGAAGATGAGCACAGTAGACCAAACACGTAGACTTAATCCAGGTTCAAAAGCACAGTCCCAGTGAGATCTAAATCAAGTATCTGGACAGGTGAGAATTTGCCTTCCAATACCCCAGAATCCCAAGTGGAAGGATGATTTTTTTTGGACATGGGAGCAGAATGCCAAGGCTGGGATGGGCCATCAAAATCATTCAGGCCAAGCTTATATCTTTGGCTTGTGTTTTAAGCAATTATCTACTCATTCATTAGTTTAACAAATAGTTGTTGAACACCTACTGTACATGAGGCATTCTTCTAGGAATCTGGGATATGTTAGTGAAAATAGAAATCTTTCCTCTTAGTGACTTCAGATTCTAAAGGAAGGATTCAAGTAATAAGCAATAAGAATAAGCAACATACATAATGAATGAGTAAGTTATACAGTAACATCTTTTGGAAGGTGAAAACAGTTCCATAACAACAACACCAAAAAAAAAAAAAAACACAGAGGGCAGGATAACTGAGATCAGAGTGATGGTGAGAGGAGGGGCAGGTTTCAATTGAAGTAAGACAGTTGGGTAGCTCTGCTGGTGAAGATGATGCTTGAAAAAAAGATTTGAACGAGGTGAGGGAGTCAGCCATGGAGATCTTTAGAAGGAAAACCTGGTCGATTGTTGTTGATTTCTCCAAGGTAGTCCAGAGTCATTTAAAATGGGATTTTTAGCCGAGCGCACCACTAGGCTCAGAAGCTGGCTTTTGCTTGGGTCCTACCCATAAGTCACGTGACCTGATCAATTTCTTCCTTAGTACTCTAAACGTAGCCCACCACCCTGACAAGTTTCACGCTTCCAGAGCCTCCTCTCCAGCCCTTCCACATTTCAGCTTGATGGGATGTCGTGAACTTGCCTGTTTGGATGTTTATCTACTTTACGAGTCAGTAGAGAAGCTCAGAGACTAGGGCAAATCAAGATAAACTCGGACTCATCACTTAACACTGACTGTCCTTGGGCAAGTTATTTAACCTCTACTATCTCAATTTTCTTATCCGTAAAAGTAAAATAGTCTCTACTAGAGTTGTCATTAGTATTATCAGAGAAATCGTAGACCACTTAGCTAACGTTTGGCACACAATAGTGAAAGTTCCTCAGTCGTGTCTGACTCTATGCAACCCCATGGACTGTACAGTCCATGAAATTCTCCAAGCCAGAATACTGGAATGGGTAGCATTTCCTTTCTCCAAGGGATCTTCCCAACCCAGGAATTGAACCCAGGTCTCCCACACTGCAGGCAGATTCTTTACCAGCTGAGCCACAAGGGAAGCCCAAGAATATTGGAGTGGGTAGCCTATCCCTTCTCCAGCGGATCTTTCCAACCTAGGAATCAAATCGAGGTCTCCTGCATTGCAGGTGGATTCTTTACCAACTGAGCTATCAGGGAAGCCCTAAGCATGTCATTAAAGGTAATACTTCTTGGTGATCCTCACATCAATGCCATCTCTTTTGGGCAAGCTCCTGCTCATCTTCCATGCTAGTTTACTAGTGCCCAGCTTAAAGTCTGTCATGAGTAAGTATGGTTATGAGCAATGGAATCCAGTTCGTCAAGAATACCTGGAAAAACATGCCTGAA
Organism: Bos indicus; assembly: GCF_029378745.1. Lineage (NCBI taxonomy): Eukaryota > Metazoa > Chordata > Mammalia > Artiodactyla > Bovidae > Bos > Bos indicus. The sequence goes on along the minus strand of NC_091784.1, from coordinate 24,298,275 downwards.
GTCCCACTGGAGAACTCAACCTCTGGTTGGTAAATAGTTATCCATTTATTCACCAGGATAAGAAGTTTAAACCCAGAAACAGTAATTGGATTTTATCCCTCTTTTTTTTTTTTTTTTTGCCCTGAATTTACTATTTTGGATAGAGAGGAGTAGCCAGGTAAGGAAAATGTTTGACAAAATTTTCTTTCCTTGTAACAGGCTATTAAAGGAGACCATTTCTTATCCAAATTATAGTATTTCCTGGTCCTCTTTCAAAATGTATTCTTTGTCTATAATTAAAACATAATGATAATAATAAGATTAATTCTCTGGTGTGTCAGGATGTAAGATAAAGGTAGGATGTGATTCTATATATAGAAGGACTTCATAAAAAGAATCAGTTCTCTGATCCCAAATGCCTTGCAGTGTGGGAAGAAAGTTAGGTACCAAATTAAAAAGATTTTCTCCAAATCTCCTTTCTAACTGCATTTTGAAGTTTCAGAATTGTAACATTATGGTGCTCAGACTCTGTTAGTAAGCATTAGTCTCTGGTGGCTAATGGGCAAAGTCCATAATTACCTGGGCCTTCTGGATGTCCCAGTGAGAACCAAATGGTTATGACTTGCAAACATCTCTGAAGTCTCTTAAAGTTGAGGGGCTTTGTGTAGAAACCACACACTGGGACAAGGAAAGTGGCAATGTAATCATTCTTGCTGTGGGCTGGTTTGGATACAGATGTTAGGGAAAGAGGTTCCGGTTATCTCACACTTTTCTATATCCAGAGTTGACAAGTCATGGTTTGTGGGCAAAATCCAGCCTATTGCCTGTTTTTGTAAGTAAATTTTATGGTTGGCTGTAGTAGTGGTTGTAGTGGTGACTCCTCTGTTTACATGGTCTCTTGGCCTGTCAAGTATACATCCACAGCTGAAGAGAAATAGTACCAATTTTCCACTTTCCTGGTGGAAGTCCATGATCTAGAATAAAGATTGCTGCTGCTAAGTCGCTTCAGTGGTGTCTGACTCTGTGCGACCCCATAGACGGCGGCCCACCAGGCTCCCCCGTCCCTGGGCTTCTCCAGGCAAGAACACTGGAGTGGGTTGCCATTTCCTTCTCCAGTGCATGAAAGTGAAAGTGAAGTCGCTCAGTCGTGTCCGACTCTTCGAGACCCCATGGACTGCAGCCCACCAGGCTCCTCCGTCCATGGGATTTTCCAGGCAAGAGTACTGGAGTGGAGTGCCATTGCTTTACCAAACTATAATAGCCCACAGACCAGTTCTGGCCCACTGTTGGCTTTGTCAATAAAGTCTTATTGGAACACATATACACTCATTCATTTATGTATTATCTGTGAGTGCTTTCAAGCCATAACAGCAGCATTGAGTAGCTGCAACAGGGGCCTGCTAGCCCAAAATATTTATCATCTGATTCTTTGTAGACAGTTTTGCCAAGCCCTCATTCTGTATGAATAAAGTTTTCTGAAGAATTCGCACCCAGAGAAGCTTGTGAGAGAATTAAATCATCACCACGTATGGCAGTAGACACCTGCAGTCACACTCAGGCGAATCTGGGGACTGGCCCTGGGCCTCAAAGCAGCAAGCTTGTTGCAGCAGAAAGCTATCCTCTCTCACATCAAATTAAATCTGTGGTTGTGAAATGCATGGTTCTTACAGTTTTGTTTAATTTTTTCCAGTTTTTTCTTTGTTTTATAATACCATAAGAACTAAAAGAGTAAAAAATGTTTACCAAAATGCCTGTTTGTAAATATTTAATTTACATTTGAATAAAAATAAGTGACACTAGAACTCCCGGAGAAGTTTGTAAGGGAAACTGTACATTCTTCAGGTTTGAGAAACACAGAGGAAGAAACTTCTCCCTCACACCTTTGCACTGAGTCCCCTGGGCTCTGTTTTTATTTGTTTAGTTTAGGCTGCACTGGTCTTCATTGCAGTGCATGGACTACTCATTACAGTGGCTTCCCTTGCTGTGGAGAACAGGGTCTAGGTGCATGAGCTTAGTACAAGGGCTTAGTTGCTCCATGGCACATAGGATCTTCCCAGGCCAGGGATCAAACTTGTTTCCCCTCCATTGGCAGGTGGATTCTTAACCACTGTACCACCAGGGAAGCCGTCCCTTCTGTTTTATCTCTGTTCTAATCTACATCCTTTAACCAGTTGCCATCAGACCACTGATGTAAATGATCTCTATTATTAATATTTAGCACAAGGCATGAACAAGTGGGCATGACTGTATTCCACTAAAACTTTATTTATGGACACTGAAATTTGAATTTCATAGAATTTTCGTATGGCATGAAATCTTATTTTGATTGATTTTCAATCATCTAAACATGCAAAGAAACCCACTCTTAGCTGAGCCATAAAATAAAAAGATGAGGGACTGGATTCAGTCCACAGGCCATAGTTTCCAGAATCCTGTTCTTCATTTTTAATCAAGAATCTTTTTAACAGTACATTTTATTGTATTCCTGCTTAAAATCAACACTTGATCCTGTGTTTCTTATAGGACTAAGTCCATTTACCTAAGCATAGCATTTCTTTGGAGAAGGCAATGGCACCCCACTCTAGTACTCTTGCCTGGAAAATCCCATGGATAGAGGAGCCTGGTAGGCTGCAGTCCATGGGGTCGCTAAGAGTCGGACACAACTGAGCAACTTCACTTTCACTTTTCACTTTCATGCATTGGAGAAGGAAATGGCAAGCACTTCAGTGTTCTTGCATGGAGAATCCCAGGGATGGGGGAGCCTGGTGGGCTGCCGTCTGTGGGGTCGCACAGAGCCAAATACGACTGAGGTGACTTAGCAGCAGCATTTCTTTAGGATATTTTTTTCTAGTTCCACATCTTTCCATACCTCTCCATGAAACCTATGCTCTGAACACACTGATCAAAGTCCCACATTATTCTGTTGTTGTTTTAATGTCACCTTACCTTTCTATATGGTCTCATTAGTTCAGAATACCTTTCCCTCATTCTTCAACTGGCATGGCACCTAAATGTTCTTCCTGACTCATCTCTTCTAAACAGCATCTAACCGTATGCATAGCTAGCTGCTCCCTATGTAGTACTCAGTACCCCTAATGTAGAAAGCATTTACAATATTGAATTCTAATTGTTTATCTAAGGGTTTAATTACCTGGATCACAGAGCCTTTGACAGCAGGGATTATGGCAATCCCTATAACCCTAACATCTATCATAGTATTCTAACACCAAGTAGATGTACTACAAAAATTCTACTTAATGAATGCTCCAGCAATTATGAGTAATAGAAAAAATAAAAGCTACTATTCATTGAGTACTTGTTATGCTTCTGTTATGACACTGTACTGAGTATTTTGCATACATGATCTAAGTTTAATGTGTTTTTCCTCCTTCTTAATTTGTTTTTACTGGGTCACACTTTCGTAATTTCATAATATACTTACTATATACTCTACAGCAGAATTTTAGGCATCAGAGACAGGCTGATGGAGGAAATACATGGGCCCCTCAGATCCCATTGGCTCTGCTTCATGATTAAGCCAATTCCATCTACTTGGCCTATAGCAGCCCCATGCCCCCCAAGGAGGAAAAGTCTACCAAGTTCTTACTAAAGAAAAAATAAAAATAAACTGTTGGCCTTTCAGCAGAATGCTGCTTCGTTTTTGTGACTGGGCAAAATTAGGGGTATGTCCTGCTTTAGTGGAGTTGCTGGAACATAAATGAAGCCCAAGTTGAGTTAAAGAGGGCCCCAGGGACCTGACTGTGCATCCTCCCCATGGCTGAGGCGAGAAAAGAGTCCCTTTGTTTGGCAGTGGACACTTTCCAAATTTAGAGAGTCCTTAATGACTCTTCAACCACATTACATTCTAAGGATAATTAGTAATGTTGCTGCTCGGCGGTTCAGCACCAATCAATCAACGAAGATACACAGAACGTGCAATAAATCCAGAATCTGAACCTGCTCCAGGGAGGAAAAGACGTCGCCTTCAAGGTTCAATAAAAGAAGTTCATCCTTCTAGGAAAAGGATGGAGAGGGGCAAAAATTAAATAAATAGAAGGCCCTTGTTAATTTTTGTGCAGTCACAGTTCGTCTTGTTCTCCAGTTGTACAGGATAAATGACAGGAAGGTATGTATGGGGAAACATTATCGAGTGCAAAGCAGGTGAGATACAGAATTTTTCTGAAAACCTAATATAGCACCAGCTAGCATTTTTTCTAGCTACCTGTCCCAAAGCTACTTTTCAGAAACATTCTCTGCGTCCTTCCTAGTCCCTGGCATGAACTATGCTAGATACTGGGCCAACTGTACACTGACTCAGTATAATGTCTGCCTTGGCACTGTCTAGGCCAGAAGAGTCTTCCAAAAGGTAAATGGAGAGGGGAGTTTCAACTCCTTAGGGGATGTTGCTGAGCAAGGTTGAGAAAGATGATTGTAAAGAAATGCTCAATGGATTTAACAACATGAAAGCAAAGGTGAAGTTGGTTGAGGAGCCTGTGGAAAGAAAAGTAATGGGGGAAAAATGGTTTTTGATAAAATTTATTGTGAAAGTGGCATTGAAGAAGACTCTTGAGAGTCCCTGGACTGCAAGGAGATCCAACCAGTCCATTCTAAAGGAGATCAGTCCTGGGATTTCTTTGGAAGGAATGATGCTAAAGCTGAAACTCCAGTACTTTGGCCACCTCATGCAAAGACTTGACTCATTGGGAAAGACTCTGATACTGGGAGGGATTGGGGGCAGGAGGAGAAGGGGACGACAGAGGATGAGATGGCTGGATGGCATCACCGACTCAATGGATGTGAGTCTGAGTGAACTCTGGGAGTTGGTGATGGACAGGGAGGCCTGGCGTGCTGCGATTCATGGAGTCACAGAGAGTCGGACACGACTGAGCAACTGAACTGAACTGAACTGATTGTGAAAGTCAAAACGATATTAGCTATAGTTTGCAAGAGAGGCTGAGATTCACAAGAGTCTTCTGTGAGGTTTTTTTTTTAAAATAAAAGAGTCTTCTGTACTTAAATTTCAAAGTAATTCCTGTTGATAATTATTGATCTGTTTACTGTCCTTATGATTTTCTAAAATGTCATACAAATGGAATCAAATAGTGTGTCCCTTTCTGAGTCTGTCTTCTTTCACTTAGCAAAATACTTCCGATTCATCAGTGCTGTTGTTGATACCAACAGTTCATTCCTTTTTATTACTGAGTAGTGAGTGACTTCATGTTCCCTTTTCCCTTTCATGCATTGGAGAAGGAAATGGCAACCCACTCCAGTATTCTTGCCTGGAGAATCCTGGGGACGGGGGAGCCTGGTGGGCTGCTGTCCATGGGGTTGCACAGAGTTGGACACGACTGAAGTGACTTAGCAGCAGCAGCAGTAACCCATTACATGGATGTACCACTGTTTCTTTATCCATTCACTACTTAGAGGGCATTTGCATCATTTCCAGGTTTTGAGAATTATGAAGAAAGCCACAATAAACATTCACAGGCAGGTTTTGGTGTGATCATAAGTTTTCCTTTGTCTTGGGTAAATCCCCAGACATGGTATTGCTGATCACTGTATGTTCCATTTTATCATAAACTGCCAAGCTGTTTCTAAAGTGGCTATACCATTCTGCTGGATGTAATTTTTTCAAAAAATAGTGACTGAAATTAAAATACATAAAGAGCCAAAGACAAGAACCTGGTACAGAGGAACCGAATGAAGATACAGAATGGAGTGGGGATAGGTGAATCTTAAAGATTCCAAAAAAAGAAAGGGATGGGATCCAGAGAACAGAAGCGGAAGCTGGCCTTATTCAGGGAAATATCACCTTTCTCACTGTGAGAGGAAAGAGGGAGAGAAGGCTGGTGCAGACACTGACTTGTTCTCAGAGCTGAGAGGCAGTTTCCATCACTGAAGCAGAAACTAGCAAAAGAGGAAAGGAGGTTGAAGTTTGAGAAGACTGGAGAAAGATTTAAAGCAATCTTTGCAGAGTGTAGACAAACAAGTTGTCTAGAGAAATATAGTGAGATGTACGGGTGGTATTGGGTGGGTAATCAGTGCTACCAATCTGCTTGTTTGGAACAAATGAGTTTATGATATCAGCCAGAGAGTAACTGAAAGGCTTATAATTAATCTGAAGCTGGACAGACAAGGAAGTGAAGACAGGTGGGAATGATGGATAGGAAGAAAGTAAAAGAGTTGTTTCAATTATTAAGCTATTGTTTCAGCTTCTAGCTCACCTCGAGCTGGCTTTGGTACTCTGCAAGTGACATTTCAGCATGGCCAACTGGCTTTCTATTAGCCAGTACCAACAGATAGACAGAAAGAGAGAGAGAGAGGACAGAGAGGAAGAAAGGGAGATCTAGAAGGTGATTGCAAGGCTGGAGGTGGGAGAAGGGATTTGCTCGTACCTGTATGCCTATTGTTCCTCTGACCATCACCCCAGCAATGCTTCTTCATATTGGCAGTGACACTTCCTTCCTGAAGCAGCAGCTGAAGCCAGTTTGCAGCTTTTCCAACACTCTCAGACCTGGCTTCAGGGCACCCTCTCAAAGACAGCAGTCTCTGCCAACCAGTTCCCCCTCCTCAGAGATCTGGGACCTAGCACCAGGGGACCCCTCCTCCAAGCTTCTGTGTTTTAGCAATCCCAGCATCTTCTCTTTGTTTTCTCTTTTAGTGATATTATCTGCTTCCTGCAGCTATTCCTGAAAATGAGAGAGGTTAGCCTTTTCAGTTCTTTGATACTCATTAATACTTTTTCATATTAAATTCTTTACACTCAACTAAGTCACATGGTGCTTTTCTTGAATGAGAGATCTAGGAAACACTGAACTAGAGGCACCTAAGAAGTGCAGGAAGAGTAGTAATAAAAATACGTGAGGAAGTGAATTGGAAGGATAGGAGGTGTGCATGCTCAAATTAGGAATTTTTAGAGTGGAAGAGTTGGAAGTGATGACAAGGTGGAGGGTGCTTTGGTCAGAATAGATGGCTGAGATGGAGAGGAGGGGAAGGGTATTAGAGATGAAGAAATCATAGACCTGACATGCACGGCAAAACCACTAAAACCAGCTCAGAAATGCTGGCTAGGGCTGGGATGGAAAGGAAGAATGTGTGCCAAGAATTAAATGAGTAGAAGGCAGTCAAAAGGTACAAACTTCCAGTTATAAGAAAAATAAGTACTTGGGGTATAACCTGCAACATGAAGACTGTAGCGAAGACTGTCATGTGGTGTATCTGAACGTTGTTAAGAGAGTAGATCCTAAGAGTTCTCATCACAAGGGGAAAAAAGCATTTCTTTCTTTTTCTATCTGTAAGAGATGATGGGTGTTGATGTACTATGGTAATTATTTCACAATACATATAAGTCAAGTGATTATGCTGTATATCTTAAACTTATGCAGAACTGTATGTCAGCTGTATCTCAGTAAAACTGCGGAAAAAGTGAAATAAATAACAAAGTCCAGAATGACATTAGATGAATGCGATGTGGAGGGGATAGGAGATCAGAGTTGAGTGACTTGAACTTTAGAAGAATAGTCTGTTTTTTAATGAGACTAAGTTATAAAATTTTACTTAGAGGTCTGGGAGATGGTAAGAGACAGAGGAACCTGGTTTGCAGTCCATGGGGTCACAAAGAGTTGGACACGACTTAGCAACTGAACAACAATGAGTGCAAAGACTTGAATAAATGAAAACATACTCCCAGAAACCTGAAGGGAAAGACTCAGTTATCTCCAATTATTTCTAATCTTAATCCCAATGGAACTTCTTTAGACTTTGATGATAAATTTCTAATCCTCATCTATAACAATATCATGCCAGAAACAAAGAATAAAACTTTGGTGGGGAGGGGGGGAAGGGTAATGAGATTCAGTAGATTCTAACATGTACTATAAAGCTAAATTATAAAACAGCAAATTGATGACAAAGGAATACACAGATCAATGGAACAAACTAGAGTCTAGAAATAGATCAAAGAAAATTACATGGAAGTTTAAAATGTGATAAAGAAGTATTTCATATTTGTGGTGATAATAATTTGAAGACAATTGCTTAACCATTTGTAAAAAATGTTAGACTTACACAGGTGAATACAGAAAGAAAAAAAAAAAAAACCCTTTCTCTTTAAGTGACAGAAGTAAGGTTAGCAATAAGTGGAGACTGACTTGATGCCTTGAGCCTGTGTCTGGCATCTAAAAACAGACCCTTTGGTCAGGCATCTTAATGGGGCAAGTGACAGAAAACTAAACTCAAGGTGTCTTAAGATAAAAAAGGTTCATATATGCAACTTAAGAGCTCAAAGATGAAATTGGGATACGGCCTCCTCAATAGTTTGAAGTTGTGTCATTTGAATCTGTTTCTTACTATCTCTGACGGCCGCTCCCTTAGCTTCATTCTCTAGTTCTACCACTTAGCGGCAGGCAAGATGGAGACCAGCATTTCTAAAGCCAATTCCTCTCAGGCTCAAGTATAGCAGAAAAGAGGGCAAATTCTCTTCCAGGAGCAGCTCCTAAAGTCTTATTGATTCTCATTGGCTCCAACTAGGTCACATGCCCATTCATGAACCAATCATTATTACCAAGAAAACACAGAGCTTCTATTGGTCAGATCTGGGCTAGGATGGTGGGGTAGAGACACTTTAATTCCATTCAAGTCTCGTGGACCAAGAGTCAGCAAATGATGATGGAACTCAGGGGTCTATTATTAAAGAAGAAGAAAATAATAGATAGCTTAAAACAAATAAACTAACAACATCAACAACAAAAACAGCAAATGTCTTCTATAAAAACTGATATGGTTGGGTTCTCCTAATCAGTTCAGTTCAGTCGCTCAGTTGTGTCTGACTCTTTGCAACCCCATGGACTGCAACCCGCCAGGCCTCCCTATCCATCACCAACTCCTGGAGTTTACTCAAACCCATGTCCATTGAGTCAGTGATGCCATCCAACCATCTGATCCTCTGTCATCCCCTTCTCCTCCTGCCCTCAATCTTTCCCAGCATCGGGGTCTTTTCAAATGAGTCAGTTCTTCTCATCAGGTGGCCAAAGTATTGGATTTTCAGCTTCAGCATCAGTCCTTCCAATGACTATTCAGGATCGATTTCCTTTAGGATGGACTGGTTGGATCTCCCTGCTGTCTGAGGAATTCTCAAGAGTCTTCTCCAACACTATAGTCCAAAAACATCAATTCTTCAGTGCTCTTATTTTTTGTTTGTTTTCCCGAACCCCTCCCTAGTGTCCTGGAGTTCTGACAACACTTGCCTGCCTGCTTACATTAGGTGTGTATCTATGACATGACTTCCCTTAGCCTCAGGTGATTGGATAATGTACTTTATCCTTAAACATCCTCTTAAATGAGACCAAACTCTTTATCTGTAGGAACAGCCTGGAGAACTTAGATGTAATGATTCTTACTTATTCTCAACATCAGCATTCTTTCATTCAGCAAATATTTATCAAACATATTCTGTGTGTAGGAACTGAGCACACAGTGGAGAATAAGGCAGAAAAGAGGAATTCATTCAAATGTTACATTAAAACTTTAATTTATATTGAGATGCATCACCCTTGGTGGCCAGCCTTTCTTGCCTGTAAGAGTACCTTGTGTATCTGAAATTTTGAGACCCCATGCACTGTAGCCCACCAGGCTTCTCTCTCCATGGAATTCTTCAGGCAGGAATACTGGAGAGGATAGCCATTCCCTGGAATTCTTCAGGCAAGAATACTGGAGAAGATCCCTGAGGATCTTCTCAACCCAGGGATCAAATCTGGTCTCCTGCATCACAGGCAGATTCTTTACAATCTGAGGCACCAAGGAAGCCCATATATCCCTGGTTTATTGTCCTGTCTCCACTGGCCCAACTTGAAAGTTTTAGTATAAATTATCCATGGTGTATATAGGTATGAAAAATTTCACATCACTATGGTGAAAACGTCCAGAATACTTACTGATACTTTAATTTGTCTTTTCAGTCTCCGTGAGTCTATCCCACTCATGGACATTGTACTCCAAGCCAAGACAACAAAGCAGGTTGACTGGTTTTGAATGGAAGCCACATGGCTTCAGAATGGGAGCATTCATCCCCGAAACATGTACACGGCAGTGACCAAAGGGTTGTGTGCAAAGAGGATGATGAATAAAATATGAGTTGACCATACCAGGAGCTTGCCATCTAGTTGGGAAGAAAGGCATGTCCACAGCTGGTAGCACAACAAGGAATAGCATAATGAAAGACATATAGTAGCAAGAACAAGGAGTCATGGAAATGGAAGCATTTTCTGGCTGGGTTTCAGAGGGCTCAGGATTGGAGATGGGAAGAGTTGCTTTTGGAAAGTGGGCTCTGTGAACTTGAGCTTGTGGAATGGCTGTTGGGCTTTATCATTTATCCTAAAAGTTTCACTCCTTCTTGTCAATTCTCTATAAACTCTGAGCTTCAGTTCCAAAATATCAACTGCCCATATACACTGAAGATAGAAAACATTCTCAGGCTAGTAGTGGTTATGTGCTGTGTAACAAATTCCCCCAACACTTAGCAGTTTAAAACAGCACACATTTATCTTCTAACAGTATCTATGGGTCAGGAATTCAGAGCAGCTTAGTTGAGTGGTTCTGATTCAGGATCTCTCACCAGGTTACATTTAAGATGTCAGCTGAGGCCACGGTCCCTGAAGGTTTAAGGGATACCAGAGAATCTGTTTTCAAACTCACTCACATCACAGTTGGCAGATGGCCTCAGGTCCTTTCTGCCTATTGGCCAGATACTTCGTATCCTCACCATATGCATTTCTCCAGAGGGCTTCTTGAGCATCCTTACAACATGTAAGCTGGCTTTCCTCAGAGCCAGTTATCTGAGACAGAGAGAGTGAGGATGTAGTCACTGTGCTTTTAATAACCTAGTCTTTGAAGCCACATGTGATCACTTCTGTTTTCTTGTATTCTTTAGAAGCAAGTCACTAAATCCAGCTCAGACTCAAGGAGAGGGGGGTTAGACACCACCACTTGCAGGAAGAAATATCAAAGAGTTGGACATCTTTCTAAACCACCACCATACATCCATGCCTTTGATGACACTGATGCTATGCTCTTTTGGGTAGTATGGCAAAGAGGCTAAAAACACAGGCTCTAGAGCCAAAATGCCTAGGTTGGAATCTCAGGTCTGCCGCTTAGCATTTCAGTGTGACTTTAGGCAAATAGGGCTTCCCAGGTGGCACTAGTGGTAAAGAACCTGCCTGCCAATGCAGGAGACGTAAGAGATGCTGGTATGAGCCCTGGGTGGGGAGGATCCCCTGGAGGAGGGCATGGCAACCCACTCCAGTATTCTAGCCTGGAGAATCCCGTGGACAGAGGAGCCTGGCGGGATACAGCCCATGGGGTCGCAAAGAGTTGGACACAACTGAAGTAACTGAGCTCACTCTTAGGCAAATAACTTCTTGGGCTTCAGTCTCCTTTATCTTAAAAATGGTAATAATATTAACACCTACTTCATATGGTTGTTACGAGGATTAAATGAGTTAATACATGTAAATAGCATATGCATAATACAGACAAAGCAGTGATTTTTTTTTTTTTAGCACCAGAGACCAATTTCGTGGAAGACAATTTTTCCATGGACTGAAGGTAGAGGGGGATGTTTTCGGATGACTCAAGTGCATTACCTTTATCGTGCACTTTATTTCTAATCTAATGCTGCCACCAATCTGATAGCATGTACCAGTCTGCGGCCCAGACACCGGGGACCCCTGATATAATGTACATAGAGGGGCTTCTCTGGTGGCTCAGTTCTGAAGAGTCTACCTACCAATGCAGGAGACAGTTTGATTCCTGATTGGGAAGGATCCCATATGCCTCGGGGCAACTAAGCCCCTGGGCCACAACTATTGAGCCTGTGCTCTAGAGCCCAGGAGCCACAACTTCTGAAGCCAGTGCGCCCTAGAGGCCCTGTTCCACTGTCTGCAACAAGAGAAGCCCCCGCAGTGAGAAGCAGCTAGAGAGTAGCCCCTGCTCGCCGCAACTAGAGAAAGTCTTTGCAGCAACGAAGACCCAGAACAGCCAAAAATAAATAAATAAATACAATTATAAAAAAAATATAAAGCACATAGAACAGTAACTGACACACACTGAGTGTTCAAAAATGTTATATTATTATTATTATCATTATTCACTCTCATTTCCACTTAACTCCTGTTCTTTCAAGACTAAATTTGAATGCTTCCTCTTCTTCTAAGTTTTCCAGATCTCCTGGGCAAATTTTCTTCTTTCTACCTCTAAGGTACTCTAGCATTTTGATTATTCTTAAAATTGGTACTTCTCAAACTGTGTCATCACTGCTCAATTATGCCTCTGTGTTCCCCACCAAATGATGTGGCCTGTGAGGACAGATTTAGATCTTCTTAGAGGCAGATTCTCTGGGACAGGTAAGAAGGCAAATTATGAGCAGCCTGTGGAAGACTCAATTTTTCACCCCAGAGTTGGGGCCATCAGGAAAGAGAGGACTGAGTTTTTATGGAAAGTGGTTTCCCCACCATAGCAGCCTGAAGTTAACACCAACTGCTCCCCAGGGCGGCCTGGTGGAACATTGGCTCCGGAAGAGAATCCTCTCTATCAGCGCTCTGACACCGGGAGCCTGGGCTCTCATTATGTGTTCAAACACTTCCCGGGGGAACTGTTAGCAGGCTTTACATACAAGGAAGTGCATTTTCAGGAGCATGTGATAATCTGGAAATGTCTTTATGCAGGGGAAGAACAAGTAAGGAGGAGGGATGACTTCAAATTTCCTGAGCGTCTGGGGACCCTTCTTTTTGCATAGTGAGGTATTAGAAGGACTCAAATTAAATCAAAACCATGCCCCTTCGTCCAGTATGCCACAACGAAGGGGTGGGGACTGAAGAGGACTCAGGCTGCTCTCAACAGAAAGTTCCTTGTGTAGAAGGGCTTTTATCAGCCTTTCCATCATCCAAAAATAACAGACTGTTTTGCTGTTTAAAATGATGGTTAGTGAATTCCCTGGCAGTGCTGTGGTTAGGACTCCATGATTTCACTGTCATGGGCCAAGGTTCGATCCCTGGTTGGGGAGCTAAGACCCTGCAAGCTGTGCATGCAGCCAAAAATGAACAAATAAATCAATGGTCCTATGGCTGTTGCAAGTTTAGATTTTCATCTCTGTTGACTCCACATCTTAGATGTAACAGGCAAGTACATTCCCTCTTTCCCCAGCCAGTAACACTGTAACATTGGAAAATATAGCCTAGGACTTCCCTGATGGCCCAATGGTTAAGAATCCATCTGCTAATGCAGGGGACACGGGTTCAGTATATGGTCCAGGAAGATTCCGCATGCTACGGGGCAACTGGGCCAGTACAGGCACAGCTACTGAAGCCCACAAGCCCTAGAGCCCATGCTCCGCAACAAGAGAAGCCACTGCTATGGAAAGCCTATACACCACGAGAGCAGCCCCTATTCTGCAACTAGAGAAACTCCATGTGCAGCAATGAAGACCCAGTATAGCCAAAAAATCAATAATTAAAAAAAAAATGACTATAATCAACATAATCAAAGTTTGCTTAAAAAAAATTAAAACCCAGATTCTAGAAGATGTATAAAGTGGAAATAACTGATGTTATTTCAGTTATTTCAATGGAAATAATTCATGTTATTATGTCCAGATCATTCTGAACATTTTCAAAAGCAGCTTTTATCTAGTTGAAGTGTGTCCTGAAGCCTCCATGTCCATATTATGGGCTTTGTTGACATCTGTTTTGACTTGCCTACACCATCTCCATTAACTCTCCTAGGTCATAAATTGGAGTAGAGGGACATCAGTTGATAACTCCCATAACATCTGCCTCCAAGAACAGGCATGTAACATGGACCTGACCTGGCTAATCTGAGCTTTCAACCACCAGAGCTGAGGTGAAAGATGAAGCATAGACATGTTTGTCCTGATTCACATCAAACTCCTGGATCAGATCATACCTGAAATCCACCATACTACATTGCAAACTCCCAAGTTACCTGCCCTTTTTAATTATTTTATTGATTCAAGCCATTTTTACTTGATTGGATTCTTTCCCTTGAGACTCCAAACAGTACTGACTTGTATGGTAGAGAAAAACAGAATAAAAAGTATCAATCACTGTTGCCCTCTTGCTCTATACATCAAACATCTATCTGAAATTTTTGTACTGGAAATTCTTCCTGACAGATAGCAACACTAATAGTTTTTAGTATCCCTTAAAACTCTGAGGAGACACTTTTATAAGTACTTTAATTACAAGATTTTTGAAAAGTAGGTTAGCAATATATATCAAGAACCCTAAAAAAGCAACCTTGTCTACTGTATCTCAAGAATTCCACATTTTAGACATTGAACCTAAAAAGATTATTTACAGTGTGGGTTTATGATAAGAACACCTGGGAAATTAGGATAGACAAGAATCTCATTTGCTACACTCCCAGTTCTCACAGAGACTAGAATGTCATTCAGGATTAGATCATTCAGGATTTTAATACTCTTGTAAACCCTAAGTTATCTTGACACATGCTCAGAAACATGTTGCTTCCTACCCTCTATGATGGTGAATTACTTATACTCTGTACTTAATCTATACTATTACTGCTAAGTACTCTCTACTCATGGGCTTCCCTGGTGCTCAGTGGTAAAGAATCTGCCTGCAATGAAAGGAGCCACAGGAGATGTGTGTTTGATCCCTGGTTTGGGAAGATTCCCTAGAGGAGGGCATAGCAACCCACTCCACTATTCTTGCCTGGAGAATCCCATAGACAGAGAAGCCAAGTGGGCTATAGTCCACAGGGTCATAAAGAGTCTTATGACCTTTATGTAAAGGACATGACTGAAGTGACAACACATACGCACTCTCTCCTCAACTTCTTGTTACTCTGTAGCCTTTGCTTAATCATGGCTTTCCACCATCTATGGCATCAGCAGCAGCTTCCAAGTCTGGTGCTGGTCTCTTTCTGTGTGTCTTTTAGCCTCTGCTCCCACTACCTACTGCTGACTCTCTCTGGCTGATGTATGCTTCCTACTGACAATAGGTCCTACTGACCCATGGTCCTGATGGATAAAAGCTCCTATTGAACCCTATCTCCTATTGACCTATGGCCTCTGCTGACTCATGACTCTTGCCAACTCTCGGTTTCTATAGATCCGCAGTTCTTCCTGACCCATGGCTTCTGTTGACACTTTGCTTCTATTGTTCCATGGATCCTGCAGAACTATGACTTCTGATGACCCTGACTCTTGGCCCCTATTCACTTAGGTCCTTTGCTGACCTATGCCCTTTGCGGAAACATAGGTCCTGCTGACCAGTGCCTTCTGTTAACCCATGACTTGTAGTGGGAAGATCCAACCCTTCAGAAGATTCAGGGTTTCAGAAAACTAGATCTCAGTTCAGGGTAGGCCTGGAATTTCAACTAAGATCTGTAGCCCTGATTATGGAAACTGCCCAGTGGTGCATGACCCCTGTACAAGCATTTTGCGCCCTCCCCAACCCTCCTCAATTAACTCCACTGCCCATTTTCAATCATAAGCTATCTGAAAGAGACCATGAAAAATCTTCCAGTTCTAGGCTAGTGAAACTGGGCTAATTTTTGCAGAAAATCTCTAATTCAACTTCTTTAAAGCCTGCTTTCTCTGTGAAGCCCCAGAGAACCAGCTTATGCAGTGTGTGAGCACTCCAAAAAAGTTTATCTTCTATTTTAAAAGAAATAAGTTCCTTAAGTGGAAATACTACCTGAATAGGAAACATTAAAAAAGAAAGACAGAAAGAAACACAGATTTATAGGATTTCAGGGATGAGAGAACACTTAAACTTTGAATCCTTCCTCTTTTGTATGAATGTCTTTACAAGATCCTAAGAACAACCCAGTCTCTCCTTGAATGCCTCCAGTGAACACAAGCTCATTAATTCTGGAACTAGACCATTCCATTTTTGCATAGTTATATTATGACAAAAATTTCTTACCCTGATTCCAATATCTTTCTCCCTGTTGTTAATTCAGCCCTATGGGCCAATGGGTTTTGGGAGGGAGGGGGGTAATTGAATTTCTCATATCGTAATCCTCCAAATATTTAAATGGAGACTGTTGAATCATTCACTCATTTATTCACTCACTAATTTATTCTTTAGTTCCCAACAACAAATAATTATTTGGCCCCAGATGTCAGTAGCACCCAGTTTGAGAAACATTCCATAGCCCATTCTAATACATAGAAATGTTACTGTTTCCAAAGAAAGGATTTACCTGACATGAAGGATTATTTTTTCTCAAAATGAAATATGCTTTAGGATTGAAGAGAGAGAATGTCAGCCCTCAAATCATTTCTCTTTTCTCTAAATTTACCAAAGAGCATGAAAATGAAGCTCTTATCTGTCTTTGACTTCATAGTCTTCTAAATAAAGTCTTTGTTACATTGTTTTTTACCTCCTTATACTTATTTGGATAAGGATGGTGAGGAACTCAGTGCCTGGTGGCTGCACAGAAAACAAAGACAGCCCTTTGCTCAAGTCTTACAGTCAACCTCAAAAGATCCTCTATGTATTTCCTGGCTGCCTCCTGTTTGGGCTGATTTCTACCCTGAAGGTGCGAAAGCACAGCCCAGCATGTTTGCAATCCATAGCAGAGTCTGTACTAGAAGTCATGGCTAAGACTCTGCTCGGGATTTCTAGCCACCTGGCAAATCCTACTCAGAGACGAAGTATTTGCTCTTGTTAGTACTCATGCTGTTAGATGGGTTGAATGCTAATGATCAGAATATCCTTTTCTATGCATAAGATGACAAGTAAATGGGGATGAGTGTATTTTCCTTTTAAAGGTAAATGAAAATCTAGGAATAATATTTGCCAGAAAAAGAACTAGTAATGTCTTTGATAAATAAAGGACTCTGACAAATCCATAAGAAAAATCTCAAACTCCTCAGTCAGTCAGTCAGTTCAGTCACTCAGTCGTGTCCGACTCTGCGACTCCATGAATCACAGCACACCAGGCCTCCCGGTCCATCATCAACTCCCAGAGTTCACTCAAACTCATGTCCATTGAGTCGGTGATGCCATCCAGCCATCTCAACCTCTGTCATCCCCTTCTCCTCCTGCCCCCAATCCCTCCCAGCATCAGAGTCTTTTCCAATGAATCAACTCTTCGCATGAGGTGGCCGAAGTTCTGGAGTTTCAGCTTTAGCATCATTCCTTCCAAAGAAATCCCAGGGCTGATCTCCTTCGGAATGGACTGGTTGGATCTCCTTGCAGTCCAAGGGACTCTCAAGAGTCTTCTCCAACACCACAGTTCAAAACCATCAATTCTTTGGTGCTCAGCTTTCTTCACAGTCCAACTCTCACATCCATACTCAAAGTCCTACTATGTAATAAAAATCAAAGTAAAACTTTTAACATTTTAATTCACAAAATAATCAAATTTTTAAAAATCAGTTGTTTATTTGGGATTCAGTATAACTGACCTACTGAGGGGAATGAGAATTAGCACAAATTTCTTACAAATCCAATCTGGAATTATGTATAAAGAATTTTTAAAATAATCGATACCCTTTGGAGCAATCATTCTTCTTCTAGGAATTTATCCTGGGGAAATAACTGGAAATTCAGAGAGAGATTTATATACAGAATTTGATCAAATCATTTATGATAGAAAAAAATAGGAAGTATCTAAATTGTTGAAACTATGCTACATTCTATAATGAAAAAATTCAATTATTAAAATTATAATTTTGTTAAGATAATAATTCAAAAAATTGCTGTCAATCTTACGTGATTAGTAAAAATACACAAAATATTTTATTTAGTATGACATTTATGTAGAAGGAGCTTGGATCAAGATGGGGAAAGAAGCATCAGATTGATAACAGAGATTATTTAGGGTTGAGAAATAATGAGTGTTTCTTTGTCACTATCTTTATAATTGTTCTAGTTCTTGAACAATAGACACGTGCCACTTTGATAAATTAAAAATTATGAAAGATTTTTAAAATCTAGAAGCAGCAGGTCTGGAGGGAAGATCATTGAACTTAGAGAGACTGAGAATCAGAATCTAACTTCAAGCTCAACTTCTCATGAAGAATGGACCTTGAGTATTCTACTTTATCCTCTGGGAACTCAGGTACTAAGTGGGGAAAACACTGCTACTTTACAGAGTTGTCCTAATAGTTAAGTAAATAGATGCACCATGATAGATATGTTGAGGCTGCCTAAAAATTGTTACATAATTAAAAAACTGAATCTGGGGTGTGGGGAGCCTAATGATGAAACTTCCCTGGGAAGGAAAGCTTACCTAGACACTATCTTCTGCCTTTTCTAAAACCAGATCAAATTGCCAACATCCGCTGGATCATCGAAAAAGCAAGAGAGTTCCAGAAAAACATCTATTTTGCTTTATTGACTATGCCAAAGCCTTTGACTGTGTGGATCACAGTAAACTGTGGAAAATTCTGAAAGAGATGGGAATACCAGACCACCTGACCTGCCTCTTGAGAAACCTATATGCAGGTCAGGAAGCAGTTAGAACTGGACATGGAACAACAGACTGGTTCCAAATAGGAAAAGGAGTACGTCAAGGCTGTATATTGTCACCGTGCTTATTTAACTTGTATGCAGAGTACATCGTGAGAAACACTGGGCTGGAAGAAGCACAAGCTGGAATCAAGATTGCCAGGAGAAATATCAATAACCTCAGATATGCAGATGAAACCACCCTTATGGAAGAAAGTGAGGAGGAACTAAAAAGCCTCTTGATGAAAGTGAAAGAGGAGAGTGAAAAAGTTGGCTTAAAGGTCAACATTCAGAAAACGAAGATCATGGCATCTGGTCCCATCACTTCATGGGAAATAGATGGGGAAACAGTAGAAACAGTGTCAGACTTTATTTTTTTGGGCTCCAAAATCACTGCAGATGGTGACTGCAGCCATGAAATTAAAAGACACTTACTCCTTGGAAGGAAAGTTATGACCAACCTAGATAGCATATTCAAAAGCAGAGACATTACTTTGCCAACAAAGGTTCGTCTAGTCAAGGCTATGGTTTTTCCTGTGGTCATGTATGGATGTGAGAAGCTTTCTGTGAAGAAAGCTGAGTGCCGAAGAATTGATGCTTTTGAACTGTGGTGTTGGAGAAGACTCTTGAGAGTCCCTTGGACTGCAAGGAGATCCAAACAGTCCATCCTAAAGGAAATAAGTCCTAGGTAGTCATTGGAAGGACTGATGCTAAAGCTGAAACTCCAATACTTTGGCCACCTCATGGGAAGAGTTGACTCATTGGAAAAGACCCTGATGCTGGGAGGGATTGGGGGCAGGAGGAGAAGGGGACGACAGAGGATGAGATGGTTGGATGGCATCACCGACTCAATGGACATGAGTTTGAATAAACTCCGGGAGTTGGTGATGGACAGGGAGGCCTGGCATGCTGCAATTCATGGGGTCGCAAAAAGTCAGACACAACTGAGTGACTGAACTGAACTGAACTGAACTGAGACACTATCTTGTATGAAGTCCTTAGTTGTGTGGATGAAAATGTTGCCTGCCATATCAGCAAACAGAAGATGCTGCAGCCATCAAGCCAGCAGGCACTCCAGCTACCCTCAACAGTGCGCCCTGAGGGGACTCAGGATGGAAAAGAACAGGATACTGGCCCTAGATACCTAAGGTGCATATGAAAGGAATGATTTCAATGAGCCCAGACTCCTGTGTCTTCCCATACAAAGAAAAAGCAGAGAATTCATTAGCAAGAAATAATCTGGTTTTCTTAATTAACAGTCATCTATTGAAGTTCCAACTAGTACCTGGTCTCTGTTACAAAACCCCCTATGTATCCTGGCTCCTTCCTTACCTCTGTGGAGCAGCTCCTCAGAGAAGTCCTCAGAAAGTCCACCAAATAAAATATAATTCTCAACTTCTGGGTTGTGCATTTTTTCAGTAGATAGTTTCAGCCCTAAATTTACCACTTACTGCTCTGGGATCTCGTGCAAGTTACTTCATCTCTCTCGGATTCAGTTTCTTTATCTGTAAAATGGGGAAGAGTAACAGTACCTGCTTCCCAGTATCATTTGGGTCAATGAGATAATGCATAAGGAGTTAGCATCCTATAGCTTATGTTGCAAATTGGCCAACCATACGTTGTTTTTTTTTAAATAAAGTTTTATTAGAACACAGCACACCCATTTATTTACATATTACCTAGGGCTGCTTTTGTGCTCCAAGGCAGACTTGAGTTGTGATAGGGAGCACATAGCCCACAAAACCTAAAATAATTACTGTCTAGCCCTTTATAGCAGAATTTTGCAGACTCCTGAGATAATGTATTTAAACTACCTAGAATGATGTCTGTCACTCAAAAAATGCTGCTGCTATTATTATCAATGTTACTACTATCATTATTGATTGATTCCTCTGCTTAGAAATAATTCTGAAAAATTACATCATCCAGTTCTGTTTCCATCAATATTAGACCAAATGAATCCCAGATGGCTGAGTCATTCTTGCTGCCTCACTCTTTAAAAATGATTGGACCAAGAGTTTCCAAGGAATTCTTCTGCAATACATCCCAATACATATCCATCATCACCTTTAGGAAAATATCTTGTCTCCCAGCTCTCCCTTTCACTGATTTTCCAATGCACGTTGTATTTCCAATCAAGACAAAGAAGTTTTATGATTCTAAGTCTCTGCTGTTTACTCAGGCAGGATCTGGTCGTAGGCATCCTGGGACTCCAGGAGCTCAGCCAGTGTTGACAGAGAGAGAAGGGGGCATCAAGGAAACTGACCTCACCATACAGCTGATCCAAATGTACTGGCAGCAATTCCAGGTTAGGCTGAGAATGATCTGAGGAGCCCAATTCAGTGAATATGGTGAAATCATGGGAGCCCAGGCAGCAGGCAGGACCAAAAGTCAGGACAGAGAGGTGGCAATGGCACTGGCTGGAGAGCTGTCCAGTCAGCTCTTGTGTCCTGGGGAAACCAAGGCAAGAGAAGCTTTATCTGGATTGGGCCAATGTGGTGAGAGTAGGAGCCACCTGTTCTATGAGCCTGTGAATGCCCAGGTTCACTGTAGACTATCCAGATACCAGGTCTCAGCCTAGCTCATTGGCTTAGGATGAGATCATAGGTGAGCCGCCAGGTAGACATGTCAGAATTCCAGAGGAAAAGAGATGTGCAAGCTCCATCCTACACATCCTGACCTTTCCCCTTGGTCTCTCTCAGTTGCAGAACTTCATCCAGCCACAATTCTTTTTTTTTTTTGAATTAACTAATTTATTTTAAGATTTGGAATATAATTGCTTTACCATGTTGTGTTAGTTTCTGCTGTATGGCAATGTGAATCAGCTCTATGTACACATGTATCCCCTCCCTCTTACTCCTGCCTCCCACTCCTCCTTCCCAGCATCACAGAGCACCGAGCGGAGCTCCCTGTGCTATACAGCAACTTCTCGCTAGCTGTCTATTTCACACGTGAGAGTGTGTATATGTCAGTGCTTCTCTCTCAATGTGTGTCACCCTCCCCTTCCCTTGCTGTGCCCGCAAGCCCTGCAAATAGGTTCATCAGTACTGTTTTTCTAGAGTCCATGTATAAGTGTTAACATACAATAACTGTTTTTCTCTTTCTGACTTCCACCCACAAGTCTTGATTGAACCTTCACAAAAATTATGGAGATCATAATGGACTTTTGATCCTGGTGAAATTCACACAAAGTTCCACCTTGCCTCGGAAACACCTATTAAGCAATTTAGGTAATTCACTAAGCATTTAGGTCGCAGGTTAAGCCTGAAAAATTATATTTTTATCAAGCTCCCAAGTGGTATTGGGGCTTCCCTGGTGACTCAGATGGTAAAACAATCTGCTTGCAATGCAGGAGACTTAGGTTCAATTCCTGGGTTGGGAAGATTCCCTAGAGGAGGAAATGGCAAGCCACTCTAGTTTTCTTGACTGAAGAATTCCATGGACAGGCTACAGTCCATGGGGTTGCAAAGAGCTGGACACAACTGAGTGACAAACACTTTCAGGTGGTGATGATGTAGGAGATAGGTTATGTGCTAAGTCATTTCAGTTGTGTCTGACTCTTTGCAATCCTATGGACTATAGCCTACCAGGCTCCTCTGTCCATGGAATTCTCCATGCCCTCCTCCGGGTGTTCTTCCCGACTCAGAGATCAAACCCACATCTCTTATTTCTCCTGCATTGGCAGGCAGCTCTACCACTAGCATTTACCACTAGTACCACCCAGGAAGCCCAAATGGCCTCCTGTTTCAATTTCATGGGTATGAAGAAGTGGGCTTCACCTTGGATACTCACAACTGTTGCATTTTCTGAGACAAGAGATAGGTAGGCTTCAGTTAAGGCATTTACAATCAGCCTCCTGTTTGCCTCTTGAAATGGAAGTGACAAAAGCAACAGGATAAATAGCCAGTGTTTGTCTCTTGTAAACACCTTAAGGTGATAGCCATGGCAATAGTCAAGGTAATAGTCATGGCAAAGACAAAGAGGGGCAAGACCCTATTTGAGTAAAGGATTGAAGGATCTCTATCCCCCCCTGTTTTGGGACAAGGGAAACACTACACATGTGCAGAAAGGCTCCTTGTGGGTCAAAATTCAGGGGAGAATGCCAAACCATAATGACTCTTGCTCCTCCCAGAAGCCTTCACTTTGACATCCATCTTGGCTGAGAGGTACGTGTGCACCCCAGAGCAGGGGTCCCAGGGTAAGTCAGGTGTGGAAAAAGAAACCAGATAATTGGCCTGAAGGAAGACAAAGACCTGGAAGAACCAACCTACATGAATGACTTAACCACCTCTTTACTGCACTCCTCCTCACTAGCAGGGACACCCACACCCTTTCCCTCTGGGTGAGCATCTCTGCCTTGCTTCTATCTTTTACTAAACAAACCATTTCTCTGAATGCTGTCCCACTATGTCTCTAATAATAAGCTTTGTACCTGCATTTACAGTTTATGCCTCTGTGAGAAATACTCTTTTCACTGGGGGCAAAGATCCAGGGATAATAGCTTATAGCCTCTAGCTCTTACTGGTCTGGTGGCTAGGATTCCTGGCTCTCATCCAGGCTACCCAAGTTCAATTCCTGGGCAGAGAATTAAGATCTCACTTCACACCACCACTGACTGCTGCCTCCCAGAGACCAATGTGAGTGCTTCTGATCAAAGGACCATACTTGGAGAATAGAACTCTGGGAAACAACTTGTGTGCAAAACAGACATCCAGAGCTCAAACCACGATCTCCAGTTCCACTGAATAGCAGAATCCTGAGTAGGTGCTATTTAGCCATTTTACAGATGAATCAAGGGAGGTGCAAAGAGATAAAATGGGCTGGCTCAAGATGAAATGCTTAGGAGCAGTAATTCTTAACTAGAGAAGAAGTGGAGAGTTGAGGGCATGAACCAAGAGCTGCAAACAGAAACGCCTGCAGGGACGAGGCAGACAGCCTCAGTGAAAGTGGTTTCGTGGGAGCTGGGAGCACGCGTAGTTTGTTTCCAGTCGTCATCATGTGAGAATGGAGCCCCAGTGGTTCTCATCTTCCAATTTTTCAAGAGAGGTAAAAAAACCCCAACTTTTAAGTTTGTCAATCAATTCTAAATTCCAAAAAATACCATGCAATCCAGGAAATATCCATCTGCCAGCAAAATTTGGCCAGGATGCCGCACGTTTGCACTCTCTACATAGTGATGGTTTCCAATCCTATGTACGTACATATTCCCTAGAGCCCTTTTAAAAATATAAGCTCTGATATAACAGGTCTTGGATGGACTTCAGATTTTTAATTTCTAACAAGCTCCTGTATGATGCTAAGGCTGCTGCTCCATGGAGTACAGGCAGAATAGCAAAGAACAGAGCTACTCAGTGTATGGTTTGTGGAAAGACAGCAACAGCATTACTGGGGAACTTGTTTGAAATGCATATTCTCAGCCCAACCCTAGAAATACTGAATACAAATTTCTGGGGTTGGGTCTTGGAAGTCTGTTTTTATTAAAACACATCCTACAGATGATTCTTCTGCATATTCAAGTTTGTGAAGCACTGAATAGATCAGTGGTTGTACTACTTTAGTGTGTAAAGGAATCCTTGTGATTTAAAAATACTGATGCCTACAGCCTTTTAAAATTGACTGAGAGTGGAGCTGGGCACCAGGGCTTTTAGAACTCAGTTATATTAGTCATATTGGAACTCAGTTGGTACTAATATGCAAGCAAGTTTGAAGACCTCCACCCTAGGAGTTCACATCAGATTCTTCTGTGCATTTGGTCCAAACTGCAGAAATAGAAACATATTTTTTGAATAGAGAGGTGATTTCAGCTGAAGCTTGGGAATGGGAGTCACATTTTCATGAAGTCCATTGTTCCTGCCCGGCAGCCCATATATCTAGGAGGAACTGCTGTGAGGCTATGTAGGATAGGAGCCCTGACTCTACCCCATGTGCCAAGAACCCAGCACCACTGCTTTCCCCGCCACTTCCAAATTCTTCCCACAGTCGAGACCTTGCTGAGAAATGAAGCTACATCACACTTGGCCAATTGGAGGGTGACAACCAGCCAATGCCTGGAGTGGCCAATGGCCAAAGTAACTGATCCACAAATGGCCCATCTGGTCAGGAATCGAAGCCTGGCTTTGGTGCTTGGCCTGATCGTGTAGTTATAATGCAAACCACTCTATTTTCTGGTTTTATAAGTTAATTCATGGACCAGTTAAGTGTCTGAAATAGCAATATTAATCACAGCGGGAATGACCATATGAATTCATCTCCTGGGATGTTGTTCAAATGCTCTGGCCTGGACTGTCTCTAAAGACCTGTTGAGCTTGAGAGAAAATGAGACTCATACAGGGCTTCAAAACACAGAGGAAAAACTGATATCTCAAAAGGAATCCCAGAGGAAAATGGGCCTGTTTCCAGTGGCTGAGGATGAAGCAAAAGGAGAGAGCAGTAAGTAGAATCATAGGGTCACCAAGCATTCCAAGAGACAGAATGGGAGCTACAGCAGATAATCTGCAATAGAGAGGAAATGAAACCAAGTAAGTGGGTTCTGGAGGCAGAATTTGGAAAGCATCCCAGAGGGCCATAGGATGCAGGTGGAATGCCTGTGGTGAATTGATGGACTGGAAAGGAGATGCTAAGGACAATAAGCCTGTTTGGGCAATATCTCTCATTACCTCCTTCTACTGATACAGTTGCCAGTTGGTAAACAAATATTTATTGATTCCCCCACTATGATCACAGAGAAGGCAATGGCACCCCACTCCAGTACTCTTGCCTGGAAAATCCCATAGGAACCTGGTAGGCTGCAGTCCATGGGGTTGTGAAGAGTTGGACACAACTGAGCAACTTCACTTTCACTTTCCACTTTCATGCATTGGAGAAGGAAATGGCAACCCACTCCAGTGTTCTTGCCTGGAGAATCCCAGGGACAGTGGATCCTGGTGGGCTGCCCGTCTATGGGGTTGCATAGAGTCAGACACGACTGAAGCGACTTAGCAGCAGCAGCAGCACTATGATCCAGGCAATGGGTTAAGTTGGATTGCATTCTCCACTTTCACTGATAAATAGTTTTAACTTGAATCAGCATGTTCTAAAGATTCATTCATACATTTTACAAATGTATCTTCTGAATTCCAGGGGCTGTGTTAAACACTAGAGAAATAATAGCAAAGAAAACATACTCTAAAATTGCTTTTACTTTCATGGAGATTACAGGCTAGTGGTGGAAGCAAATTATAAATACACAAGTGAAGTGAAAGTTGCTCAGTCGTGTCTGACCCTTTGTGTCCCCATGGACTATACAGTCCATGGAATTCTCCAGGCCAGAATACTGGAGTGGGTAGCCTTTTCCTTCTCCAGGGTATCTTCCCAACCCAGGGATCAAACCCAGATCTCCCACATTGCAGATGGAATCTTTACCAGCTGAGCCACAAGGGAAGCCCAAGAATTCTGGAGTGGGTACCCTATCTATTCTCCAGCAGATCTTCCTGACCCAGGAATTGAACTGGGGTCTCCTGCATTGGAGGCGGATTCTTTACCAACTGAGCTATCAGGGAAGCCAAAGGAATGAATAAATATTTTTCAATACCATGAAGAAAAACTATAGGGTACTAACCAGAAAAGTTTTCTTAAAGACAATCTTTCTTTTAGAGGCTTGGATAAGTTTCCCAGAAGAAAAAACATTTAGGTTGATAGCTGAGGGGAGAATGAGAGTTAATTAAGCCAGGGCTATAATGAGACTCTGGCAAATGGAACAGAATGTACAAAGGCCCAGGAGCAGGGAGGAGCATGATGCTTTCAAAAATGGAAAGGGGGTTGGAACATAGTGAATGAGGAGAAGGAACCAGCTCTTGCCAGGACTAGTGTGCAATGAGAGGGACTTGGAACTTCATCCAAGAGGATACCATTTAAAGGCTTTAACCAAACAGCATTTCCTGAAGAGTGAATCTGGATAAATTCTGCGAGGATGTTGATGACCCAGCTGTCCCTGAAAAAAAAAGAATTTTGCCTGAATTCAAGTTCTCTCCTGATAGGGAGTTCTCAAAATTTCCAGGCAATGGAAGCTGTCATTTTCCAGCAGTGAGTGCCCCTAGCTGGCAACTAAATTCAGATTTCTTAGCATCTGATCCCCAGATGTTTAGGGGGCCGATGTACCTTCTGATCCTCTTACTCAAGAAATACAGCCAGGCCTAAGTGACACTGCTGGGCTCACCTGAACTCTTGGCTTCACCATGGCATAGTTTTTAACAGGATCCCTTGGGGGTGCTGTGTAGAGGAGAGATTAAAGTCTCGAGTGCAAATGCAGATCAGTGCATTGTCTCTGTGTGTTCATGTATTACAATGGCTGAAGTAGATCTGGGATATTAGTGTGTTCTCGCTGTGTGTATTTGTCTATTAGAGTGATTGAAATGTGTCCATCATCTCCTCATTCTGGTTTCTCTATATATTTGTCCGCTGTAATGGTTGAATCAGATTCTTAGTGTGCCCTCGAGGTAGGTAGGTAGGTAGATGAATAGATAGATAGGAGGGAAGGAGGGAATAAGACAAGTTAAGATAGGTAGATAGATAGATAGATAGATGGATAGCTATCAATATAGTAGATACCAATATAGATAGATATAGCTCTACCACTTTCTATCTAGGAGAATTTGAGCACCCCTCTTTGCCTTAGTTTCCCCATCTGGATAAGCTGGAAGTAATAACAGATCCTAAACAAGAGGGTTATTGTGAGTCAATATACAGAAGCCCTTAAAATATTACCTGTCGTGTAGTAAGTGTGACAAGTGATGACCATTATTTCATGAACGTTATCTCATTTAATCATCATAAGTATCATCAATTCAAGGTGGCGAATACTATCCCTATTGTACAAATGAGTGTATCTAGGTTCAGAAAGATTAAAGGATGTTCCCACGCTGTATGTCAATATGTTGCCACAGCTCATCACTGTTTACTGCCTCTTCCTTATTCCTGCAGATTAGACTCATTGAACCTCACAGAATACAGCAGTGGGTTGTCATTTCCTCCTCCAGGGGATCTTCCCAATCCAGGGATTAAACGCTTGTCTCTTATGTCTCCTGCACTGGCAGGCGGGTTCTACCTGGGAAGCCACCCAGGAATCCCCAACCCCACACCACCCGGAACAAAAGTCAAGCTTGCTATAGACACATATTGGGCTTCCCGGGTGGTACTAGTGGCAAGGAATCTGTCTGCTTATGCAGGAGACTTAAGAGGAGCAGTTTCAATCCCTGGGTTGGGACGATCCCCTGGAGGAGGAAATGGCAACCTGTTCCAATATTCCTGCCTGGAGAATCCCAGGGACAGAGGAGCCTGTCATCAGGTCTCAAAGAGTCAGTTCATCAGGTCTCAAAGAGTCAGACACGACTGAGGGACTCAGCACACACATGTAGGCATTGAACTTGCCAAGTTAGACTTTAGACTCCTTCCCGAGTTGGCCTCTGCACCCTTTTCCATCTACCTGGTATTCCAGTGGACCTTTGCAACACCAAGTCACACAGAATTAACCCAAGAAGGAGCTAAGCATACCTCATTGGTGCTCAACTCAAGGTAGGGCGTGTCTTTCAGGCCCTGGTGTCAGCAGGTAGCATAAAGGACAGAGTCCCTGCCCTCTTGGTGCTTAGCCTCTACTGCAAGAGAGAGATAAGTGAAAATGTAATATAACAGGTACTAACAAGTGCTATAAAGAAAGAGCAGGAAAAAAGATAGCACCATAAAATTCTTCAATTTCCCTTAAACGGTTGCTCTCTGTCTTAAAGCAATCACTTTTTGTGACCTGCCATCTGAAATGCATGGTCTCTCCAAGTGGCCAAGACATTTCAGTGCAGACAAGAGAGTAACACTTAAAAGATCAACTCCATGGAACAGATGGCTTAGTTATTTCATGCCAATTAAATCAACCATTCAGCTGTCTGATCCATTGCTCGCTGATCAAGCTACGAGGAGCCTCTTATGCTGGTGCAGATATCTGATTGAATGTAAAAGACACTAATGGAGACAGACATGAGGGTCACGCAGACAATGGGGCATATATTGAGATAACGAAATTATACAGGGGCATCGTGGGGTGGTAGAGGAGCAAGGGAAAATTGCAGGAGGAGAGACTGGGGTTAAAAAAAGCTTTATGTGAAGAGGATAATGTTGAGGGGAGGTGTGACAAGGGTAATTATTCAATCCATTTAGATAAAGGTTATTGCGGTAATGCACTTACTTTGCGCCAGGCTCTGTGTTCAGCCCTGGAAAGCAGGACAAGAAAATTTAGAAGTACAGAAGAGGGGACTTCCCTGGTGGTCCAGTGGTTAAGACTTCACCTTCAAATGCAGGGGGTGTGGGTTCGATCTCTGGTCAGGGAGCTAAGATGCCATAGGCCTCGTGACCAAAACACCAAAACATAAAACAGAAACAATATTGTAGCAAATTCAATAAAGACTTTAAAGCTAAGTAAGTAAAGACACAGAAGGTATTGCATGTGTGCTAAGTCATTTCTGTCGTGTCTGACTCCTTGCGACCTTTGGACTCTAGCCCACCAGGCTCCTCTGTCCATGGAATTCTCCAGGGAAGAATACTGGAGTGGGTTGCCATGCCTTCCTCCAGGGGATCTTCCTGACCCAAGGATCAAACTCTCTTCTTGTCTCTTATGTCTCCTGCATTGGCAGGCATGTTCTTTACCTCTAGCACCACCTGGAAAGCTCCATAAGATATTATCCCTGCCTTAAAGGAGCTCACAGTCTAGAGCCTGAGGCAGATTCAGAAACAGAAAGCTGTTTGGGATTCGCAGATGTAAACTATTATACGTAGGATGGATAAACAACAAGGTCCTACTGTATAGCACTGGGAACTATATTCAATATCCTATGAGAAACCAGAATGGAAAAGACTATAAAAATGCATATATACATATAAATGAACCACTCTGCTGTACAGCAGAAATTAACACAACAATGTAAATCAACTATACTCCATTAAAAAAAAAAAGAGAGAAACAAAAAGCTGTGGTGTGAAGTCCAATGATAAATAGGCAGCCATGTGGTCCTGGGTGCAACCGGAGTCTATGTTTATTTTTTTAAACACGCGATAAGAAATTGACCAGTAAGGAGATTGACCGGCACATCCTAAACTCCCTGGGCAGCGACATCACATGCGAAAGAACCCAGACACTGTGAAGTCCCTGATGCTGGACCATCGTGTGGGTATCCTGCAGTGGCCATCCAGAAGGCCCTGTGCTCCCACGTTTGAGTGGAGTTGGCCCAAAAGTGAACAATTCCTGCTGCCTCAGTCATCTTGGCAAGGGCTGAGTCCTTGGACATGAGGATTTGAGAGGCAGGCCTAGATTGAGATGATCCGGGAAATTTTCTGTCTTCTTTCTGTGATTATTAGTACATTTGGGCCAATTATAAAATTATGAAAAGACCTGAATCTCTTCCAGGGGTGAGCATAAGCTTCCCCTAGCCTCCGGCAGCAGGAAAGGGGCTGAGGCAGAGTTACTGAGGAGGCCTCCGGGCATGGGTGAGGGTTTAAGTTATTCTCTCAGTAGGGGCTTCTCGGGTGGTGTTAGTGGTAAAGAACCTGCCTGCCAATACAGGAGACAAAGAGAAGTGGGTTTGATCCACTTGGGTCTGGAAGATCCCCTGGAGGAGGGCATGGCAACCCACTCCAGTATTTTTGCCTGGAGAATCCCATGGACAGAGGAGCCTGGCGGGCTACAGTTCATAGCATCCCAGAGAGTAACTCCTTTCCATGATATCAAAGCTCCAGGAAAGCCTCCTTAAAAGATGCAGCCTGGACTTCCCTGGTAGTCCAGTTGTTGAGAGTCCGCTTGCCAATGCAGGGGTCGTGGGTTCCACCCCTGATCCAGGAAGTTTCCACGTGCTGCTGGGCACGGAGCCAGAGAACTGCAGCTACTGAAGTCTGTGGGCCCTAGAGCCCATGCTCCACAAGAGAAGCCGCTGCAAACAGAAATAAGCACACCAAAAATAGAGAAGGCCCTTGTGCAGGAAGGAGGACCCAGCAAAAAAAATAATAATAATCAATCTTAAAAAAAAAAGCTACAATCTGGCACTTCCCTGGCAGTCCAATGGTTAAGACTCCATTCTTTCAATACAAGGCAAGTGGGTTCATTCTCTGGTCAGGGAACTAAGATCCTACATGCTGCGTGATGCACCCCAAAAAAGAAAAAGAGTGTATGCTAAATAAATAAATAAAAGTAGAGTATGTATTTTAAAAAAAGTTTAAAAAGCTATACCTATCACAATGTGTGTCTGGTATGTGCTTTGTGCATATGTGCTCAGCTGTGTCTTATGCTTTGATATTCCATGGACTACAGCCCTTTAGGCTCCTCTGTCCGTGGGATTCTCCAGGCAAGGATACTGGAGTGGGCTACCATTTCCTCCTCCATGGGATCTTCCCAATCC
The DNA here is from genome assembly GCF_029378745.1 of Bos indicus. Taxonomy (NCBI): domain Eukaryota; kingdom Metazoa; phylum Chordata; class Mammalia; order Artiodactyla; family Bovidae; genus Bos; species Bos indicus. The sequence continues at coordinate 24,267,386 of NC_091784.1, read as the reverse complement.
AAGGTTGGAATCCTTGTCTCACGTGTCAGCAAGGGGGTTCTTTACCACTGTGCCATCTGGGAAGCCCCGTGATGGAAGTGTTAGCTAGTGCCATGGTGGTAATCATTTTGAAGCATGTAAGTGTATCAAATTAACTCATTGGACATCTTAAACCTACATGATGTTATATGTCCCAAGAATGCTGAAAAAAATTAACCAAAGGCTTGATATCCAAATATATAGAGATTTCTCCAAAAGCAATAAGATATAAATACTAAAACAATAGAAAACTAGGCAAATAATATAAACAGGCAATGCACAAAAAGGAGAAATGCAAACAAAACAATGTTTAATCTTATGAGTAACCAATAAAATGTAAAACAAAATAACAATATTTCATGGGTTTTTTCCACAGTGAAATAGGAAAGTTTAGGCAATATTAAGTGCCTGTGGACAAACATTTCCATACAATGTTGACAGAAAATCAATCTGATAAAACTTTTCTAGAAAGTAATGCAATAGTATATTAATTTTTTAAAAAAAGAAATGCATCTGACTCCCTACCAAGAGATTTGGATGGATATCCTTTGTAAACTCATGGATGCAGAGTGGTACATATAATTGGAGAGGAAGAAAATATAGATCTTCCTCAGCTTCCAAGGTTTACTTTCTGATACCCATATATGTGGCTGTTTATGCTTGCTCAGTCGGGTGTGACTCTGTGATTCCATGGACTACAGCCTGCCAGGCTCCTCCATTCATGGAATTTTTCAAGCAAGAATACTGAAGTGTGTTGCCATTTCCTCCTCAGGGAATTTTCCCAACCCAGGAACTGAACACATGTCTCTTGTACCTCTTGCATTGGCAAGCAGATTCTTTACCACTGTACCACCCGGGAAGCCCATATACCCATAGTAAGTTGAATATGGCTTCCCATGTGGCTCAGTGGTAAAGAATCTGCAGCCAGTACAGGAGACACAAGAGACTCGGGTTCCATTCCTGGGTCCAGAAGATCCCCTGGAGGAGGAAATGACCACCCACTTCAGTATTCTTGCCTGGAAAATTCCATGGACGGAGAAGCCTGGTGGGCTATAGTCCATGGGATCGCAAGGAGTTAGGCACAATTGAGCACATGAGCCACAAATTGAAAATGCTGCAAGTCAAATATGCATTTAATACAGTTAACCTACTGACCATGCAAAATTCTGGACTGGATGAAGCACAAGATGGAATCAAGATTGCCGGGAGAAATATCAATAACCTCAGATATGCAGATGACACCACCCTTATGGCAGAAAGCAAAGAGGAACTAAAGAGTTTCTTGCTGAAGGTGAAAGAGGAGAGTGAAAATGCTGGCTTAAAATTCAACATTTAAAAATCTAAGATCATGACATCTGATCCCATTACTTCCTGGCAAATAGAAGGGTAAACAGTGGAAACAGTGACAGACTTTATTTTCTTGGTCTCCAAAGTTACTGCAGATGGTAACTGCAGCCATGAAATTAAATGACACTTGTTCCTAAGAAGAAAAGCTTTGACAAACCTAGACAGCATATTAAAAAGCAGAGACATCACTTTACTAACAAAGGCCCACATAGTCAAAGCTATGGTTTTTCCAGTAATCATGTACAGATATGAGAGTTGAACCATAAAGAAGGGTGAGCACCAAAGAATTGATGCTTTTGAACTATGGTGTTGGAGAAGACTCTTGAGAGTCCCTTGGACTGCAAGGAGATCCAACCAGTCAATCCTAAAGGAAATCAGTCCTGATTATTCACTGGAAGGACTGATGCTGAAGACAAAGCTCCAATACTTGGGCCTCCTGATGGGAAGAACTGACTCATTGGAAAAGACCCTGATGCTGGGAAAGATTGAAGGCAGGAGGAGATAGAAGGACAGAGGATGAGATGGTGGGACGACATCACCAACTCAATGGACATGAGTTTGAGCAAACTCCAGGAGATGGTGAAGGACAGGGAAGCCTGGCATGCTGCAGTCTATGTGGTCTCAAAGAGTCAGGTACCACTGAGTAGTCAAACAACAACTGGACATCACACCTTAGCCTACCTTGTCTTAAATGTGCTCAGAACACTTACATTAGCCTGCAGTTGGGCAAAAGCATCTACCACAATGCCTGTGTTATAAAAAGTGTTGACTATCTCATGTAATTTATTGACTACTGTACTGAAGGTGGAAAGCAGAATGGTTATCTGGGTCCACAATGACTTTAAGTGTGTGGGTTGTTTACCCTTTGGTCACCTGGCTGTCTGGGAGCTGCAGCTGCCACTGCCCAGCATCAGGGAGCGCACCATGTCACATCTGGCTAGCCCAGGAAAAGAGCAAAATTCAGAGTACAGTTTCTGTTGAATGCCCATTGCCTTAGTACCATCATAAGGTAGAAAAATCATAAATCAAGCCATTGTTAAATCAGGGACTGTCTGTAAACAGCAGTAGCAGAACACTTAAATGATAGTGTGAACGCTATGGAGCTGTTAAACAATGGCAGTAAATTTATAAATGTTTATCCGGAAATATCCTCAGCACATATTGTTAAGTGGAAAAGTAAGTTGCAGTAATATGATGTATCAACATATAGCATGATACTATTTCTGTTAAAAGAAAGTCAAACAAAGGCAAACTTATTTTTAAAATAATGCACAAACACTCATTATATATTATACATATAGATTCAAATGTAGATGACATAGACACAGCTGTGGGTATAGCTTTAGATGCTGATACAGAGAGATATACATAATACATGTAGAATAATTGGAAGACTATACATCAGACTGATATCAAGGGCTACCTCAAGGGTGGCAATTTGGGTGTGTGGGTAGAAGAATGAGAAAGGGAATTTTCACTTTGTATTTTGTATATATCTGCCTTAAATACACACACATGCTTGTGGGTAATTGTGATAAGACTGTATCTAGACAGTCTGCCACTAGAAAAAGAGGCAGATGGATGAGGCGGGGGGTGGGGTAAAGAAAGAAAGGAGAGCGGGAATAAAGGAAGGAAGGGAGATAAAGGAAGATGAATGGATGAGATTCGGAGGAATTTGCATGAAAGTGACGACATTTTGATTTTATCCTTGAATTGGGAAGAAATCACTAGAGGCTTATAAATAAGTAACAGGTATTCTGAGATCTGTAAGTCATACATGGGATCAAGTGATTCTCAGGATACCTGGAGACAAAAAAAGATCAATCAGAAACGTGTTGGAACCATTCAAAAAGACACACACACCCCAATGTTCACTGAAGCACTATTCATAATAAGCAATATATGGAACAACCATCTACAGAGGAATGGATAAAGAAGATGTGGTACAAATATACAATGGAATATTATTCAACTATATAAAAGGAACAATACTGGGTTATTTGCAGAAACATAGATGGACCTAGAGTCTGTCATGCAGAGTGAAGTAAGTCAGAAAGAGAAAAATGTAGAAATCAAGAAAAATGGTACAGATGAACCTATTTTCAGGGCAAGAATAGAGACACAGATGAAAAGAACAGGCGTGTGGGCCCAGGTCAGGGAGGAGAGATGGGATGAATTGATAGATCGGGACTGAGGTATATGCACTGCCATGTGTAAAACAGCTAGTGGGCACCTGCAGTATGGCACAGGGAAGTCCGCTGGGTGCTCTGTGGTGACTGAGATGGGTGGGATGGGATGGTAGGAAGGGAGATCCACGAGGGAGGGGATATAGGTACACAAACAGCTGGTGTATTTTATTGTGCATTGTGCTAAGTTGCTTTAGTCGTGTCCAACTCTGCACAAGTGTTTGTGTGCGTGTGTGTGTGTGTTAGTCACTCAGTCCTTGTAAAGAAGCTATATCCTAATATAAAAATTAAATTCTTAAAAAAATGATGAAGGCCCGAACTAGGGCAGTGATCCAAGAAAGCTTCTTGGAAAAAGGTTAGATTTCCAGGCGGGACAGTTTAAAAGCTCCCAGTGAAGATGGGGCACAGAGCTGTGGAAAGGCAGAAGCAAACTTCAGCTTAGCACATTCTGATGCGAAAGTCTCTTCTCTTAGCATCTGTGCTGTACGGTGACTTTGTTATTGTTTTCACCACTTCCTCACTATTTTGCCTAGAAGGCCCAGAAAGACTTAGTGAATACTTAACAGTCACAGCTAGCGTTCTCTGATTTCAAATTCTGTGTTCTTTCACGGAACTGAATCGGCTTCTTTCTCATAATTCCCTGTGAGCTGTTCACTTTCGCTTCCATTTTCACAGGAAGAAACTCACCAGGCTGCATCTGAGAAAATGTTGTTCATTGTTAGTACTAAGGGCACCATGGTAAGAAAAGAAAATTAAATTTTCAGTCGGTTGTGTAAATGTATTACTTTTAGTTGTAAAGTTTAATTCGTTAGAAATAACTTTATTTTGTAATAAATGTTCCTAAGAAACTTGGCTAGCAGTGGTCCAGAGGCTAAGACTCCGCACTCCCAATGCAGACAGCCTGGGTTTAAGCCCTGGTTGGGGAACTAGATCCCACGCACTGCAACTAAGAATTCACTTGCTGCAGCTAGAAATCCTGCATGTCACAGCTAAGATCAAAGATCCCACGTGCCACAAATAAGATGCGGCATGGTCAAATAAATAAAAATAAACATTAAAAAATTAAATAAGTATTTCTAATTTTTTTAAAAAGAAAAGGTTGTTCAATTACTGTCTGGAGGGGCTAGATTCACAACTAGGTCACTGAATGTCAAAGATCATGTTCTTCCTTACGTTGCCCATGAATCAACCTTGTAGCCTGCTACTATAACAGAATCATTGTCTATGATAATGATAGCATTCATGTGCCATTTATTCAGTGAGGAATTGTGGTGGATGTTCTTTTGAGTGCCTAGCCAATCCATGCCTCCCTCTCTAAGAACTGTGCTCACCAAAAAGCCCTGGTCCCAGAGTTCTATTTGTGCCATGCGCTTCCAGTTCCTTATGAGCGAGTGAAAGTCGTGCCCAACTCCTTGCAACCCCAGGCCAGAATACTAGAGTGAGTAGCCATTCCCTTATCCAGGGGATCTTCCCAACCCAGGGACTGAACCCAGGTCTCCCACATTGCAGGCAGATTTTTTACAAGCTGAGACTCCAGGGAAGTCCGTTCCTTAAATGGGGCTTCCAGTTCCTTAAACTATAGGTAATCAAGCTTGTCCCAAATGGTTGTACTAAGTTGCTTTCTCACATATGTTTGGAACTGGGGTCAAGAGCTATAGGTCATTTACCATGGATTCTCTACAGAAAGGTCATGTAATCCCAGAACTGCGGGTGCTGTATTGGGGCAGCTATTGGTGATTATGTATGAGCAGGAATAAGAAACCAGTCTTAAGAAAGGAAAGTGAATCAGACTCACCGAGAAGAGCAGAAATGAGAAGCCTCCGGGACTCTGACCAGAGAACCAGAGCATGGCGGCCTTGGTTCTTTGATGTTTTCTAGTTCATTATGGGGGTTTCCCAGGTGGCCCAAGCGGTAAAGAATCCGCCTGGCAATGCAGGAAACAAAAGAGACACCAGTTTGATCCCTGCGTCGGGAAGATGCCCTGGAGAAGGAAAGGGCAACTCACTCTGGTATTCTTGCCTGGAAAATTCCATGGACAGAGGAACCTGGTGGGCTATGGTTCATGGGGCTGCAAAGTGTCAGACGTGACTGAGCGACATACACATAATTCAGTATGAGATTCAGTTGTACATGAGTTTCCTGAAATATCCTGTTTCCTTATGTGCCTGGTCCATACATATTCCTCCATTCATCTTTCCCTTCATTCATAGAAGTTGGATCTACGCTTGTTGGTTCAGAGGAGAGAGGCAACAGAGTGGAAAAATCAGTTACCAAATTTGTCTTCTTGTCTTGGATTTTCTTTACAAAATCAATATCTTGGGTATTCTCAGGCTCAGCAAAGAAAAGCAGTTCCCTAGTCTGGAGGTGGGGTTGGGGAGAGGGTAAAAATAAGAGTTCATTGTCTAGGGCCTCCCAAAAAGGATCCTATTCCCTCCTTCCCAGTCACACCAGCAAGACAGCAGCTAGACTCCAGAGAGAAAATGGCTTTGCCATGGTTAGTTTTACGTATCAATTTGACAGGCTAAGAGATGCGCAGACAGAGGTAAAATGTTACTTCTGGGTGTGTCTGTGAAGGTGTTTCCAGAAGAGATTAGCATTTGATTCAGTAGAGTGGAGAAGAGCTGCCTTCACCAAGGCAGGTGCGCATCTTCCAATCTGCTTAGGGCCTGAGCAGAACGAAAAGGTGAAGGAAGAAGGCTAAATCCGCCCTGTGCTGAGCTGAGCCATCCGTCTTCCCCTCCCCTCAGCCATCACCGCTCCTGTTTCTTAGGCCTTTTCGGACTCTGACCAAGCCTTTATGACCTTGCTCCCCCGGTTCGGGTTTGTACTGGAACTACACCAACAGCTTCCCTGGGCCGCCAGCTTGTAGATGGCAGATTGTGCTACAGTAAGTCTCCAACTTACAAAACTTCAAGTTCTGGGCTTTCAAAGATGTGAATGTGCATTCCATCAGTGTCAGGCATGAGTCTGCAGCTTGTCCTCTGTCTCCTATCACTGATATTTCAGTTCTACCATCTTCTACCTCCTCTCCCTCCTCTAGTCAGTAACTCTTCATTTTATATATAATAATATAATCTATAATAGTTCATTTTATATATATATAGTAGTTTGCATCTACTAACCCCAATCTCCCACTCCTTTCCTCCCCAGCCCTCTTCCCTTTGGCAACCACAGGTTTGTTCTTATGTCCGTGAGTCTGTTTCTTTTTCATAAATATGTTCATTTGTGTTGTGTTAAATTCCATATATAAGTGATATCACATGGTATTTGTCTTTCTCTTCTTGACTTATTTTCTTTGCTTAGTGTGATAACCTCTGCTTGTATCCACGTTGTTGCAAATGGCATTATTCTGTTCTTTTTTATGGCTGAGTAAAGCTTGCCCTATTTTTAATACACAAGTTTGGAAAGTAACTTCAAGAATACATCCAGTGGAAAGTGCGATGGTTTGAGAACCTCTTCCTTTACTTGTTTTTCACTGGTCTTGGTTTTAATGTGAATTTTGAAAAGGAAAAGAAAATCTCCGTTCTTTGTTCAATTTAATTTCTCTCAAGCTATGGTGATGGGGACAGTCAAGGACAGGGTTCCCTTGGACCTGGTTCCTGAGATTCCTCCAACAGTTGGAGCTCTCTCAGGACCCAGTGACAAGGCTCAGAGCACTAGCTCCATCAGATTCCTTGGACTGACAGCTTGGGAAATCTCGGGACTTTATTTACTGACAGTGGTCAACCTCAAAAGGTTCTCTCCAAGTGCCAGTCTCCCTCAGCAAGTTAAGCCAAATGTATTCAGCAGAGGACTTGACAGAATATACTGGCCTGAATTACTGTGAACAAATTACCCGAGGCTGTTGTACACTCCATCATCTATCCACGCCATACTCTGGGAACTCGATTTTGTGTTTGGGAGATAGTGAGGGCATGACTTTGCATAACAAAGGCAGAGCAGGGTGCCGCCTGCTCTGTCTGAGCTGCTAACTTCCGTGAATCATTCATTAGCAGGGCTGGTGCATCTGAGAGGGAGAAACACCGAACCTGATTAGAAGGAGAATTTATCACCCTGCCTGGAAGAGTAAACAAAACACAGGAGCTGTCCATCACAGTGGGCTCTGGCGCCACCTCGGCAGCCAACATCTGCTCCACTGGCTGAGCGCTCACCTTAGGTAGGGAAGAGCAAGCAGGATGTAAAGCACTTTTCCAAATGGACCAGAAGTGCCTAGGTTTCTGTGAGTTCCAGAGCAGCAAAGTAGTCTTTAGGAAAGAGGCTGCGTTAGTGTTACCGATCCACCCATGTTCCTGTGCCCTCCTATACATGCCTCTCCTCGTGGGAGGGCTGTGCATCCTCATTCCAAAGACATCAGCCTTTGTCATATGACTAACTTGGGTCGCTGAAATGTAAGCAGAAGTGATTCTTCCAAATGCAAGCTTTAAAAGACCGTGTGGTTTACCATGCTGCTTTTCTCTTAGCCATGCATGCTGCATGGACTGACCCCAACAGAAGCTGCTCTGTTAGCCTGACTCTGGGTGAAGATGCAGTGCTGCAAGACTGCAGCTAGCAGTGATGGACATACAACGAAAGCCAGAAATAAACATTTGTGGTTATAAGTCACTGAGATTTGGGATCATTTGTTACTATAGCATCTTCTAGCCTAGCCTGACTGAAAACATATCTATCCAATTTCCCTCCGATACCTCTGTTTTGTGTTGCATTCTGTTATAAATTGCACCAAAGTGGTGCCACTGTTTTTTAAGTTTTGGTGAAACAAATCCTCTAGTTTTTATAGTAAGTGCAGGTGTTTCTGGGCTTCCCCAATGGCTCAGCTGTAAAGAATCTGCCTCTGTGATGCAGAAGACACAGGAGACGTGGGTTGGATCCCTGGGTCGGGAAGATTCCCTGGAGGAGGGTATGGTAACCTACTCAGTATTCTTGCCTGGAGAATCCCATGGACAGAGGAACCTGGAAGGCTTCAGTCAATAGGGCACAAAGAGTCAGCACAACTGAAGTGACTAAGCACACACAATCGGTGCACAGGGCTAAACAGGGACAAAATCTGGTGGATCCAAGAAAAAAATCCTTAACTGTAATCACCAAATCTAGATACTGGGTCAAGTTTATCATACCTGACTTATGTGTCCAACAACTGAATCGCTTTCAAAGAAGGTTATTTGTTGTTGTTTAGTCAGTAAGTCCTGTCTGACTCTTTTGTGACTCCATGGGCTGTAGCCAACCAGGCTCCTCTGTCCACAGGATTTGGCAGGCAAGGATACTGGAGTGGTTTGCCATTTCCTTCTCCAGGGGATCTTCCCATCCCAGGGATCAAACCTGAATCTCCTGCGTTGGCAGGCGGATTCTTTATTGCTGAGCCACCAGGAAAGCCCATTTAGGAAAGTCATCTCTAACTAAATTTTACATTACATGTTTACTAACATTTCTTTCACATCATGTTATGTTTACTTTTCCCATTTAATTTCTTAACCTATTGGAGATTTTTTTTTTTTTTGGTGTATAGTGTTAAATGGGAATTTAAACTTTGTTTGCAAATAGTTAATCAATTGCTTTAGAGAAATTTACTGAAAGTTTATCATCTTTTTACTTATTTAAAATGCCAATAAACCTGTATAATACATAGTTATTTGTACTTAAATCTATGTCTTTGTTTTCTGTTCTGTTTCAAAGATCTGTTGGTCTTTGTGTGAATGACACAATTCCAGTAGATTATGCCTTCATAACATGTTTAAATACATACATGTATCACATTGTATTTCTTTTCAAAATATTCTTTGCTATGATTTTATGTCTTCTAAGAAATGTGCTGTTATTTTGTCATCCTCCTTGCTTTTAAAAACTATTTTGGTATTTGTATTGGGCTATCCTTAAACTTCAGATTAATTTCAGGAAATCAGAAATCTTTATGAAATTCCATCTTCTCTCCAAAAACTTGATAGGTCTTTTCATTATTTGGCTGTCTTTATTTTTAAGTCTTTTTTCACGTCCCATAGCCAAGTTAATTTTTCATAAGAATGCCACTCTTCTATTTTAAGTTTAAACCTAGACATTTTATTTTTAGATCTTTATATGAATGGCACCTTTTGATCCATTCAATTTTCTCACTTTCTAAAGGCATATTAAACGTTGCTAATTTTATATTATTTCTCTTGTATTTGGCCACATTACTGAGCTTTCATATTAATCCCAATAGGTTTTAAATTAATTTTCATGGGTTTTCAAGGTAGACTTTTGTATCGTTTAAATTAGTAAATTGTTTAAATTAGTTTATCTTAGTAAATTTAACTTTTTCTGCCTTTCCAATATATAGACTGATACTTTCTCTTTTCTTGTTTTATTAAGTTGGCAAGAAGCTCTAGAGCAGTGTACAGTATGTTTTTCTATAACTGAATTATTTTTTAAAAACACATTGTAAAAGTTTCAAAGATGCATTGTAAACGTAGAGCCCATTGGAAAAAAAAAGATAATTGTGGATCTAGAGAGTTTTAGGTTTACAATTGTTTTTTGTCCTACAAGAATTTAAAGTGTGGTGCTTTCTATTTTTGTAATTATAAGCTAAAAATGCCAACTCAAAGTTGACAAAACCAGACCTAAACATTTCCTTATTTGTTCTTCATTCTATATACTCAGCTATTTCTTGTTCTCCCCTATCATCCAAACCTTGACTTTGAAGTTTTGACTGATATTCAACAAGCAAACAAAATAGTGCAATATAAAGGAACAGTCCATCTTTACAGCAAAGCAAGTGTGTGTTTCTGGCCTAAACAATAGCTTTTTTCTCTGTGTATGTACAGCAAGTCCCCTACATACAAACCTTCAGGTTTTGAACTTTCTAAGATGCAAACATGCATTCACACATCTGATCACATAAATTAGTGCATGCATCTGGCATACTTTGACATGTGTGTGGTTGAGCTTCTGTGTACTTTACTATACAGCACTGTATTTATGTTCAGTCACTCAGTCATGTCTAACTCTTTGCCACCCCATGGACTGCAGCACGCCAGGCTGTCCTCCACAATCTCCCGGAGCTTGCTCAAACTCACGCCCACTGAGTTGGTGATGCCATCCAACCATCTCATCCTCTGTTGTCCCCTTCTCCTCCTGCCTTCAATCTTTCCCAGCATCAGGGTACCATAATACAAGCCCAGGATGTTTGGAAGCAAGTATAAAAGAAGCAGTCATATAGCTGGTACTTCTAAGAAGTGCCAGCTGTTGTACTATACTACTGTACTTTTCAAGATAATGTACAATAAGGTTAAAAATGTTTTCTTTATTTTTTGTGTTTGTTTTTAGGTACTATTTGTGTGAAAAGTATTATAAACTTACTACACTATAGTACTATATGCCGACAGTGTTAGTTGGATACTTAGGCTAACTTCATTGGACTTATAAACAAATTGGACTTAACAAACACACTGTTGGAATGAAACTCATTAATATGTAAGAGATTTACTGTGTTTAAAATGGAGATTTTGTTGTAACTTTAGTGGACTACATGGTACGAACTGTGTTCCCTAATTAACTAGTCATGTTTCATCCAATTCTTGTTTTGAAAATTTATTCTTTTGTGGAAATGCCTATAATAGTGATAATTACTACCATTCTTGTCTTGCCCTTGACTGCAGTGGAAGGGCATCTTACTTTATACTTTATACTGTTAAGTACAATGTTGGTAATATCTATTTTAATATGGCCAATGGTTAACAACTTTAGGTATAATCTCTGTCTAAACATGACAAAGACACTAAAGATGAATATTTACAGCAAAAATAAATGAACAAAACTGACAAAATCTTTAATGTGTAAATCTGGGGAGAATTTAATTCAGTTACAGAGTAAATGGATCTATGGGCCGAAGTGTGTTAGTCACTCAGTTGTGTCCAACTCTTTGTGACTCCCTGGACTGTACCCTGCCAGGCTTTTCTGTCCATAGAATTCTCCAGACAAGAATATTGGAGTAGACAGCCATTCCCTTCTCCAGGGGATCTTCCTGACCCAGGGACTGAACCCACATTTCTTGCATTGGCAGGCAGATTCTTTACCATCTGAGCCACTGGGGAAGCCCAGATGGATCTAAATGAATGAAGATTAAGACTTGCTTGGGTTTCTGTTTATGTTGATTCATGAAAGCCAAGGGCACCAGAAGAAAGCAAAACAACTTTTCAACAGTCCAATACTTCCCTTGGCTCAGATACGAGGTGGCTGTAACCATAGAGAACTGGTCAACCCTCCTTCAAGGACTGCCCAACACATCCCCACATTCAGTCTGAGAGAGTGGAAGTGGATGGAACTTGTGGAGGTGCTGTCTCCATGAGAAAGGCACGAGGGGTGAAGTAGTAAGAGTCTGAGAGCAACATGTGACAGCAACTGCTGCTTTACATGTAGCATTTCAGGTCAGAGGTGTGTGGAAGCTGGCAGTGGGTTTAGGAAGAAGCAGTCACTTCAGAGGATAGTGCTTCCTGAGGAAAGGAACTGAATACAAACAGAATTTGACAGGACAGCTGCAGCTTGCCCTTTGTTGGAAGTTTGGGAAGATCTTATCAGTTCCAATCCATCATTCTCCCTGACTTGGGCTTCTTCAATGGCTCCCTGAGGGTCTCCCTGCACCTTCCCTTGCCATCTCCCATAGTCTATCTTGCAAACAGAAGCCACAGAGATTGCTTTGTGAAGTAACTCAGAAAGACCTTGTATATTTGTCGATATAAAAATATTGAATATTAACACATATATGTGGAATCTAGAAAACTGGTATAAATGAACTAATTTGCAAAGCGGAAATAGAGACACAGACATACAAAACAAACATATGGATACCAAGGAGAGCCCGGTGAGGAGAGACAGATTGGAAGATTGGGATTGACATATATACATTATTATGTATAAAATAGATAACTAACGAGAATCAACCATATAGCACAGGAACTCTGCTCAGTGCTCTGTGGTGATCTAAATGGAAAAGTGTGTTAGTCATTCATTCATGTCCAATTCTTTGCGACCTCATGGACAGTAGCCTTCCAGGCTCCTCTGCATGGAATTCTCCAGGAAAGTGGGAATCCATTCCCTTCTCTGAGGGGAAGATCCTTGAATTTCCCAACCCGGGGATCAAACCCAAGTCTCCTGCATTGCAGGCAGATTCTTTACCATCTGTGCCACCAAGAAAGCTTGATCTAAATGGGAAGAGGTATGGGTATATATATAGCTAATTCACTTTGCTGTACAGTAGAAGCTAACACAACATTGTAAAACAGCTGTACTCCAATAAAAATTGGTTTTAATTTTTTTTTTTAAAGTGTAAGTCAGATCATGTCCCTCCTGCTCAAAATGCTGTAGATGGTTCTCATCTTATTTGTATAAAAAATTCAAACTCCTAACCATTGTCTCAGAGCCCTAGTAGTCAAACCCCATCCACCTATGTGTCTGAGTTCCCATCCTAACCACTCTCCCCTCTCATACACTGCTTCAGCCAAGCACACCTCTTGCTCTTCTTCAAACTCTCCAACAAGCCCATTTTCAGCTCACGTCATTTGTACTTATGGTTCCTTCTTCCCCGGGATATCTGCCTGGGTTTTTGTTCAGTTCATTTGGGCTTCTGTGCAAATGCCAACAACTTGGGGAAGAGCAATTTACCTCCCCTCCACTCTCTTCCTTGAGACCACTCTTCTTCTCTTCCATAGCATATTTGTTAATGATTTTTTTCCCCTACTAGGAAATAAGTTCCACATGAGTAAGAGCTTGGTTTCTTCTGTCTGCTGATATAACTGCAGTGTCTAGAAGAATAATTGGTGCAGAGTAGGTGCTCAATAAATATTTGGTGGATGGATGGGTGAAGAAATGATGGGTAGATGGGTGAAGGATTGGAGGGGATTTAGATACGTAAGGGTAAACAGTGAAAACAAGAGCTTTTAAGGTGGTGTTTTTATGAACTCCTGAGCCTGGAAAGATTTCTTCCTTTTCAAGAATGAGAAAGGGAAAAGGGAACACGAGGGACACATTAAAAAAAAAAATACTGCCAGCCTAATACCCTTTGTAGGTAATGGGTATTGCCTTTGTAGGTAATGCTTTTCATATAGTCATTATGCTTATAGAATTCTTTCTTTATCCTTTAAAATAAAAGATAGCTCAGGGTTCATTTTTTTTTTTTTTCTTCTGTTACATTTGCCCACAACTAGCTGGAACCTGGACATCAGTGGGTTTGGTTCTTTCTTCTGTTCAGGAGGGCTGTTTTCAATTTTGTCTTTGATTATTATATAACACGTATTCGCTCTCTTTCTCCCAAGGACCAATTCTTTATGTCGTGAATCTCCATCCCATAAGCTGCGACAGTCTTTCTCGTGGCTTTCCTTCCCTTTTCTTGTATTTTGCCTTCTAGAGCTTCCTAAGTTTTGTGTCTTGTCACACAGATTTAGTTTTCTAATGTCATTTAAAAGTCTACACTGTCATTATTGGCTTTCTTGTATTTTCTCTTTATCTCAGCCTAAAATTTCATCACAGACTGCTGTGATATCATCCTATCTTTCTCCTTTCACTTCACAGAGAGTGGAAAGTACATGTTATCTAAAATGTGCTTCCTTTTTTTTTTCCTAAAAATATCTTCTTTTGAATCCTATATTTTCTTTCCTCTTTTCTGTTGAAATATCTTTCTATGAGTCTCAGGTTGTTTTTTTATTATTATTATTATTTTTTAGGCTTGATAGAAGATATTTTGATCCTTGCCTAATATTTCTGAAAGATTGTGTGAACCATCTCCTTAAGTTCTCTCCTGTCCATCTGGATGCTTCAATAGCATCATGATTTTTTTCCTTATCAGTTACAGGATCTAACAGACTGTACAGACTGGATGAGAATCTAGGTGCTATAGAAGGTCTCTGATTTACTTTGTGTTTGGTAAGGCTACTGAGCTGGGCACCTGTCATCTTTTTTACAGTCTATGAATCTTCACCACTGCTTCAAGTAGGCACAGCGATTCCATTGACCCTCCCAGTTGTGCTGCTACCTAGATTGGGGAAATCATACTGTGTCATGGAAAAGTCTTGTGTCTTTCAGCTTCCCACTGGATGTTACTATCTTTGACCATGGAAGCAGCAGCTTCTTGACTGATAAATCCATACTTAGTTTTTCCCTGACATACCATGATTTATCCTTCCTTGGACAGCTCTTCTCCAGATTTAAAGAGCAGTGCCATGTCCTTCTAACTTTCCAAGTCTCTTCTTATGACTTTTGCTGCCTTTCTGTAATAGTCAGGCTTCTCTGGAAAAACAGAACTGATAGGATGCATATAGATATGTAAGAGATTTAGTGTATGAGAATTGGTTCACATGATTATGAAGGCCGAGAAGTTCCATGATATACTCTCTGCAAACTGGAGAACTAGGAACACTGGTGGTGGAATTCGGAGTCCTAAGACCTAGAACAGGGGAGCTGCTAGGGTAAGTCCCAAAGTCTGAAAGCCTAAGAACCAGCTCTGATGGCTGAGGGCAGGAGAAGATGGATGTCCCAGCTCAAGAAAAGAGAGATTCATCCTTCCTCTGTCTTTTTGCTTTATTTGGAACATCAGCAAATTGGGTGATGCCCACCTTTATTGGTGAGAACAGACCTTCTTTATTCAGTGTACTGTTTTCAAATGATAATCTCTTCCAGAGACCCTCACAAACACATCCAGAAATAATGTTTAACCAGCAATCCAGGCATCTCATTGCCAGTCCTGTTGACACATAAAATTAACTGGCACACATCCTTTAATCTAGTCCTAATTTCTTTAACTCTAGGAGAAATTTCTTCAAGTTTGGAGCGTATATTTGCCGTCTTCCTTAACTTTCCTTTGTACTCCTCTTTGTGTCCTCCTTGGGTCATTTTTAGCAAGACCTTGAACACTTAAAGAAAAGAGAGAGGAATTGGACCACTGTTTCTGGATCTTCATAATTCCATGCCTGTGACTTGGTAGAAAATTAATAAATCCTTATTGGATGTATTGATAGATGTACAGGACCCTAGAGATTGGGTGATTTTCCCAAATTCTCACAGATCATCTGTGATCTGTGATTCTGATCCCTTTCGTAAGGTTCTTGTTTAGATTTTATTCATGCTTCAAAGCCTGGATTGAATATGTTTTGTTTTGTTTTTTTAAACCTGGTAAAGCTTTTTCTGTTCGCCAAGGTCTAAAGTAGTTTTTCCCACACTGAGCTCCCAGAGTACCTTTCTCTGTATCTCTTTTGCTACTTTGATTTTTGTGTTATAGTTATTTATGGACCTTTCTTACATCACCTATACCTATACAAAATAAAAATACTTCCTCTTTAGATGGAGCAGACTTTGATGCCCTCTAGCATGTTTACAGGGCTTAAGACTGGAAAAGGAGAAGCAAGTTTGAATTAAGTCAGCCCATATGATTGCCTTGCAACTTTCCCAACATATCCTGGAAATTCCAGCCATCTCATGAGCAACAGGACACATCTGAACTGTTGATCTAAAACAAGGGTTGGCAAGTTTTTTCTACAATAGACCAGATAGTAAATATTTTAGGTTTGCAGGCATTAGAGTATCTGTCACAACCACTCAAGTCTTTTGTAATAGCATAAAAGCAGGCACAGACAATTTGCAAATGAATGGGTGTGGCCATATTCCAATAAAACTTTATTTACAAAAACAGGCAGTGGCCCTTGGGCCATAGTTTGCCAACCTCTGTTCTAGATCATGGACTTCTTCACCAAGAAAATGGAAAATAGGCAGGATTCTTTCTTCTCCCGTGAACATTCACTTGGCAGGCCAGTTGACCACTGTGAAAGGAGGCAAGGTTTCCCTTACAATCAACCAAGCACCACATCTGTGCTTGTGTAGCGGTCGTCACCAACCCACAGCAGAGCGGGTTGAAAGTTTGCCAGAGTTTATTGAAAATTTGGGGTTTCAATGGGGTTGTAAGTGGGGTTATTGAAAGTTGTTGTTGCTGTTGATTAATAACTCAGTCGTGTCCTACTCTTTGTGATCCCATGGACTGTAGCCCACCAGGATCTTCTGTCCATGAGATTTCGCAGGGCAAGAATACTGGAGTGGGTGCCATTTCCTTCTCCAGAGGATCTTTCCAACCCAGGGACTAAACTCAGAACTCCTGCATCTTCTGCATTGGAACACAGATTCTTTACCACTGAGCCACCAGGGAAGCCCACTGAAAGTTTTGTGGTAGCATTTAGAAGAGAGTTTGCACTTCCAATCAGATGTTAGCAAATTTTGTGGAAGAAGTGACCTATTTCTCAATAAATCAGTACGGAAACATCTCATAAAACAAACTTTAGAAAATTCAACAGCAAGCACCACTCTATGGCATATTTTAAAGAGGTCCCATCTGTGATTTTTTCCCAAGCTAACACAGGTTCCAGCTAAGGCAGCTGTTTGCAGAATCTTATGACAGCTAACTCTGCAAACTGACCTACTTCTTCCAAATTCAGCTTTGGAAATTGCATGGTTTGAACAAGCCCTGTGTGTGACAAGTTTCTTTTTCAGAGACTGCAACCTGACTGCTATTTCATTATTGCCAACTTTGAAATTTCCCTTGGTGATGTCCCAGGTCTTATAGGAAATCTTAAGGAAAAGATAGGCAATCAATAAAAAAATGGCCACATGCTGAACATGAATGAGGTTTTTCTGTGTTCCCATCACATCCTCCCAGGCTATGTATCTTAGAACCAAATTCATTTCTAGTTCATTCAGTGTTATCCACAAATCCTAGTATTAAAAACCAAAGACATCACTTTGCCAATAAAGGTCTGTATGGTCAAAGCTATGGTTTTTCCATAATTATGTACGGATATGAGAGTTGGACCATAAAGAAGGCTGAATGCCAAAGAATTGATGCTTTCAAACTGTGGTGCTGGAGAAGACTCTTGAGAGTCCCTTGGACAGCAAGGAGATCAAATCAGTCAATCCTAAAGGAAATCAGTCCTGGATATTCACTGGAAGGACTGTTGCTGAAGCTGAAGCTCCAATACTTTGGCCACCCAATGTGAAGAACTGTCTCATTGGAAAAGACTCTGATGCTTGGAAAGATTGAAAGCGAAAGGAGGAGGCAGCAGAGGATGAGATGGTTAGATAGCATCAGTGACTCAATGGACATGAGTTTGAGTGAACTTCAGGAAATAGTGAAGGACAGGGAAGCCTGGTGTGCTACAGTCCGTGGGGTTGCAAAGAGTCGGACATGACTTAGTGACTGAACAACAGCAAGGACATAGAAGCTGCTCAGTAAACATCAGTGCAGTGAGTACATGCATGTATGAGTGAGGATGAGAAGAAAGAAGGAGAAGGACGGATAAGGAAGTGTGGGTAGGAGGGAAGAATGCTTACTTTTGTTTCTCAGGTACATCAGCTCTATTCAATCATTTAGTTATTCATTCATTGATAAATATTTTTTGAGCGCCTTCCTTCTGCTAAGTATTCACATGATCATTGGTTATCCTCCCCCACTAACAGGGACACAAAATCTGGCCAACACTGGAAATGGTTTCATAGAAGCCTTGTGTGGGACTTGATTTTCAAATGAAAGCTGTAAATTTGAATTCTGAATATAACTCTTATTTGTATCCGTGACTGTGTCATTAATAAATGTTAGAGATTTTCATGTCATATTACTGTTGTTGCAGATACATAGAAATATCGCTGATGTTCTTCCTCACTTGAAAATGAGTTATGAGGGACATTCCTGGAGTTCCAGTGGCTAAGACTCTGCGTTCCCAATGGAGGAGGCCCAGGTTTGGTCCGTGATCAGGAAACTAGGTCCCGTATGCCGCACGTAAGTGTCGGCGTGCTGCAATCAAAGATTCCGCGTGATGCAGTCAAGAGTGAAGATCTCGTGTACTGCAACTAGACCCTACACAGCCAAATAAGTAAATAAATATTTTTAAATATAAAAAATAATAAGATGAGTTATTAGACCTACTACCGGGCTTCTCTGGTGGCTCAGCTGGTAAAGAATTCACCTGCAATGTGGGAGACCTGGGCTCAGTACTGGTTCTTTTTTATTTAATATGTTAAATATATGTGTTAAAAGCACATATATTACCATATTACAGATTTGGGGTTCTCTTTGTATGTTGGTAACTGTATTTCAATATAATTAACTTCCTTTATGTATTTCATTTTATGTACTTAAAAAGCATTATTTTGAGAAGGAGTCTACAGGTTTTACCAAACTCCTAAAGGGGCCCATGGCATAGAAAATGGTTAGGAATCTCTGTCTTAGAATCATACAACATTTTTGCTTTAAGAATCTCAAAGCAAAGTACATGAAAAGATCTATTAATCTGCCTCAGATCTGCATGGAAAAGAGAGTGGTTAAAATTGCTATTCCTTTTAGTTGCCTTTCCAGTTTTACTAAGGTATAACTGACAGATAAAAATTGTTTAAAAAGTACTGGTTGACGTTTTAATATATATATATATATATATATATGTGCATTGTGGATGGTATCACTGATTCAGTGCACATGAACTTGGGCAAACTCCGGGAGATGGTGAGGGACAGAGCAGCCTGGCGTGCTGCAGTCCGTGGGGTCAGGAAGAGTCTGACATGACTTGGCAACTAAACAATGACAACATTGTGTATAATCACCACAATTATCCATCACCTCACATAGTTACCATTTTCTTCTTCTTTTTTTTAATGGCAAGAACACTTAAGGTCTGAAATTCCCTGGCAATTCACTGGTTAGGGCTTTCCCTGCAGGGGGCATGGGTTAGATCCCTTGTCAGTATGCCCCTTCCCCCACAAAAAAAACAAAAACAAACAAACAAAAGCACCTAAGATCTACTCCCTTAGCAAATTTCAAGTATCTAAGTACCTTAAAAGTTTGTTTTAATTTGAAGTATGGGTGATTTACAGTACTGTGCTGGTTTCAGGTGTGCCGCACAGTGATTCAGTTATACATACATTTATTCTTTTCAGCTTCTTTTCCCTTTCAGGTTCTAATATAGTATTGTTAACTATAGTCAAGGTGCTGTGCGTTAAATGGGAAAATGCTGATCAAGGGCATGCAGTTTCAGTTATGCAAGATGAATAAGTTCTAGGGATCCATTAATTTACTAAGATTTGAATGCTTTCGAGTTTTTTGAAATCTTTGGTGGTCATCACTTAGAAACAGAATGAAGAAACCACCAACAGCATGCAATGGAATTCTGGATTCAGTTCTGAGCTGAATTAGGGAGAGAGGTATTTTTGTTGTTTATTTTTGCTCATTTGTAGCACATCTGTATAGTTTTATACTTTCAAAGCATTTTATTAATCACTTCTATATGTTTGAACTGGAGGGTAGAGATCTCTGATGTCCTCTCTCTACCATGTTGCTTAGAAGTCTTCAATCCATTTTGATTCTGTTGCAGAATGGAGTTTCTAAGAGGTGAATTTAATGGCTTCTCATTTCCAGCAGAATGAAGGAAGTGGCAGACAAACCTGGCTTCATTCAGTCTTTTCACTTTGATGACAGACAATTCCCTTCCCTAACTGCATGCTTCAATCATATTACTTTATTTTCTCTCTTCTCATAATGTCTGATGAGTTAATATCATGAGTGAATACTCAATGCCCAGAAAAAAAAGTCATCTCTTCTCTCTAGCTTTCTGTGATGCAAGTTAATTACCCTTCATCTGTGTTTCCAAGCACTGAGGTGGATGAAACTGGAGCCTATTTTACAGAGTGAAGTAAGCCAGAAAGAAAAACACCAATACAGTATACTAACGCATATATATGGAATTTAGAAAGATGGTAACAATAACCCTGCATACGAGACCGCAAAAGAGACACTGATGTATAGAACAGTCTTTTGGACTCTGTGGGAGAAGGAGAGGGTGGGATGATTTGGGAGAATGGCATTGAAATACGTATAATATCATATATGAAATGAGTCACCAATCCAGGTTCAATGCACTGTCCTTGGAATTCTCCAGGCAAGAATACTGGAGTGGGTAGCCATTCCCTTCTCTAGGAGATCTTCCCAACCCAGGGATTGAACCCGAGTCTCCCTCATTGCAGGCAGATTCTTTACTGTCTGAGCCAATAGGGAAGCCCAATCACATGATATCCTACACTAAATGTCTTTCTTCTCCATGTAACTGTGAGCCCCTCTAAAATATGATGCTTTATTCTTTATCTTTGGAGTCCCATGACCTGCTATACAGTAGGTGTTCAAATATATGTAATTTGTTGAATTACAGCATGTCAATTTGTCACTCTCTCTGAAAGCATGTTTCAGGTGTATATTCCATTTCATTCCCTTGGGGCAGTTGATCAAAATCTATAGAGCAACAGAGAACTTGAAATAGAGTGAATTAATTTTGATTTAATTCACACAGTCACATATTCTCAGGCTAGGAAGACATACTAACAGCTATGCAGTCCAATCACCCAGGCATCATACTAATATTCTCTGCAACTTTCTAACCTAGCAATCACCTAGAATTTGACATCTTCTAGTTGGCCTGTCTTTATCCCACGCACACACGGTAACAGCTGGATCTCCATTCAGTCTCTGGGACCTTCCAACCCTTCAAAGTTCAACAGTATTGAAAAGGGATTTAGAGTCCAGTGGTCTCAGATGCCTTCCAGCCTTTTCCAAGCTAGCAGATGACGGATGAGTTTTATTCATTTTCTACTGTAATTTTAAGAAGGAGAATTGGCTTCCCAGGTGACACTAGAGATAAAGAATCCACCTACCAATGCAGGAGATACAAGAGACACGGGTTCCATCCCTGGGTCAGGAAGATCCCCTGGAGGAGAAAATAGCAACCCACTCCAGTACTCTTACCTGGACAACTCCATGGACAGAGGAAACTGGTGGACAACAGTCCATGAGGTTGCAAAGGGTTGGACGTGACCGAGCAGAACACAACAGTGTGCCCTTCCACACTGATTTCTTTTGTATTCTAGAAGAAGCTCCTTATCTCTCCTGCCCATGGATGGAATTCTCTCCTAGTTCTATTGCAAATGTGGATTTCAATCCTATTTTTACATTCCTTTGATGAGAGCGATGAGAATTTGAGAAAAGAGGGCAAAGTGTAAGGGTTAAATGCTTGTTCCTATAAAGAAACTAGGGCAGACACTTTCTCCTACCCTCAACCTCATTCTTCCTCAGAAGGGATAAATGCTAATCATGTGTGGTCAAAGTAAAGGGTAGGGACTGGGACATGTTTTCTAATGAGCAGAGGTCATACATGGTGAAGGTCATACCCCCTCCTTTATGCTTCTGTGAGACCAGCAGCAAGTCTGCTCTGAACATCTCTGACCTTCTCATCACCTGAGCATGTTGGGACATTTTTATCTTACTGATGGAACTTCAAGATGTGAACTTGGGGCTTTACAGGAAAGAGGGAAACCCTGTAAGCAATACCCTTGACCATATATTGTAACCCCACTTGTTGGAACTTATGAGCTGATTATGGGACACATGTCCTGATGATAAGATTGAAATGGCATTTGATGTCCAATGGTCCCTGGATGGATTCCCAAGTAACTCAGTGGTAAAGAATACGATTGCCAATGCAGGAGATGCAGGAGACACAGATTCGATCTCTGGGTCAGGAAGATCCCCTGGAGGAGTAAATGGCAATGCACTCCAATATTCTTGCCAGGAAAATCCCATGGACAGAGGAGCCTAGTGGGCTACAGTCCATGAGTGGCAAACAGTCAGACATGACTGAGCTACTGAGCACGGATTTACAGCCCCTGGATACAACTCCATCCAGAAGAATCTATCAGATGGCCCGGGCACTCGACCTGAATAAAGCTAGAACAGATATTACAGGCCTAAATAAATAAAGGGTAGTTTCCACTTTGAGCAGGACCCATATGAAAAACTTAGAGAAGATGAAGCTTGAAAGGAGGATCCTTCAGTGCCAATGGCCCTCTGGATTCCAGTGGATGAAGAAGTCAAGGAAAAAAGTCACTAAGGTTTTCAGAGAAAGCAGAACACATGAACTAGCTTCAGGGCTGGAGAGACCCTCATAGCAGAACCTTCACATGCTGGAATAATATTATTCTTTCCATAAAGAGAATTGGTTTTTACCTCAAAATCATCTCTCTCTATCATGCTTGCTTTGGAAACCAAAAGAAGTGAGGGTGTAATGCCCAGCACAAAAAATAGACATCTGCCACTCATGGTCACGCACCATCAATTCAGCCAAATAACTTCATTCTCCAAATGCATAATACCTCTTACATTTGGACAGCTGTCAGCAAACAGACACGGACTCAGAGCCCTTCCCAGACAAATCCTTCTTTAGCAGAGCCAGGTTGGGGAAGAGGTGGGCTCATTTGGAGAGCTGAGATTTCATCTCTGGGGATTTCACTTCAACTTTCAGAGGACACTGACTACACGTGCTGCTCTTTGTCTTTTTTATGTGGTTCCTGGGCATATAGAAGACAGTAAAGAACTGTGCTGGAAAGGAGACAGCTGTGATATAGTAGGAAAAAAGAGCTAGGTGCCAGAAGTAAAATGAAGAGTGTAAACAGACCTGAAATGTACAGTTTAGTATAAACCTATTCTTGCATCATCCACAGACATGTAAATGCAATCTCTAAATTGAAATGGACACATGCACTGGGTTCTCATTCTCCAAGTGCCAATGCAAAAAAAAAAAAAAAAGTAAAACCTTTGAGAAAATACAGGATTCAGTCTCTAATCTGGACTGCAACTATAAAATTAGAGGTAAAAGCCAGAGACAGTTTAAAGAAATGGTGTTCCTCCAGCTATATTCACTCTTCCATAGGCCCTTAATGTCATTGAATACCAGCTCTACACTAAGAAGCTGTGGAATCTGGCACAAGTAACACCATCTCTGCCTCTCGGTTTCCTTATGTGTTAAATGGGGATAATAAAACCAATGTGATAAACCTTAGATGAACCAATATTTCCAAATATAAGTCTAAAAGATTGAAACAAATAGTTTTGTTTATTCAAACCCATCCCAAGAGAGACTGGGGAATTACAAATTCTACTTCTTATCACTTGTTCCATCGTTCCATTGCAAGAATTTAGTACTACAGCACGTGAGAGGATTCTCCCTCTCCTGGGATGAGGACAAGGATAAGAAAATTACAAATAAAAATGAAGCATCAAGTAATAAGAAGAATCCACTTCCCCAGAAGCTGTATGAGGTCTTCTCTGTTACCTAATCGTTTTCCAAAGCCTGAAGCCACCAGAGGGAAAGAGTGGTGGTATGTGGCCATGAGGAGGATGAATGTTGTTGAGGACTGGCCTCCCCAGCAAGTGGAAGCCTCAGCCCATCATCTGAAAAGGAAAAGTGTATCATGGGAAAACTCCAAGAACAACTAATTGTCTCTTCTGTGCCACTTACTTTCATTTTCTCTCTCTTTGGACTACATCAGTTCAGTTCAGTTCAGTTCAGTCGCTCAGTTGTGTCCAACTCTTTGCGACCCCATGAATCGCAGCACGCCAGGCCTCCCTGTCCATCACTAACTCCCGGAGTTCACTCAAACTCATGTCCATCGAGTCAGTGCTGCCATCCAGCCATCTCATCCTCTGTCGTCCCCTTCTCCTCCTGCCCCCAATCCCTCCCAGCATCAGAGTCTTTTCCAATGAGTCAACTCTTCACATGAGGTGGCCAAAGTACTGGAGTTTCAGCTTTAGCATCATTCCTTCCAAAGAAATCCCAGGGCTGATCTCCTTTAGAATGGACTGGTTGGGTCTCCAAGAGTCCAAGGGACTCTCAAGAGTCTTCTCCTACACCACAGTTCAAAAGCATCAATTCTTCAGTGCTCAGCCTTCTTCACAGTCCAACTCTCACATCCATACATGACCACTACATGTTGGACTACATATGGAGCCACTGTTCCAATTCTGCTAACTTAAATCTACCCTGCCATTTGTGATGGACATAGTCGTACATGGGAAAGTCAGCTTTCTCACTGAATTCTTTCCCAGTTGGAGGATTAGGAATTATTATACCCAATTCGCAGGTGAAGAAACTGAGATTCCAAGGAAAAATCACTGATCAATGCTATTAATGCATGGTTAATAAAGAGAGGAGTTGAGTGTCTCTGCAGTAGCCTAGTAGAGGTTTTGTGATTTCATGAGTCCTTTTCTCATCCTCACTGAAATAGACATTGTGGTTATTTATCGTATCTGCTCTCAAGGTGAACCTGAATCTGCCACTCTTCAGTAACTTCTTCAAGCCCATTTCTCCTAATGAAAAGTAGCAGCAGGAGTTCAGGAACACAATTATGAATCTCCATTTACAGATGGAAATCAATGAAGCTTAGATATTCAAGGTTATTCAAGATTCAAGAGAGAAGAGGAATGAAAATATCTAGCCAAAAATGTCAAATTGAGATTCATTCCTTTTGATAAAGCTCCAATTACTAGCTATAAGACGCTGGGTAAGTATCTTAACTTCTCTGAGCCCTCACTCTTAATCTGCACCATGGGAATAATAATACTAATCTTACACAGTGTTTGAATAAAAATAAGAAACAGTGATTATTGTTCAGGGTTACCTTATGCCAGGCATTATCTAAGTGCTTCTTACATTCTTCATCTACTGCTAAATGCAAGATTCTACCTCAAGGATGAAGGAATAAGTTTCAGTAGACTGATGCTCCTACAGAAAACAGCTATAAACTCAGGACAAAATACCCACAAGACAACCACCTAAATGCTCTAGAGCATAAAGAAAGGCAAGAGATTTTGGAGGAGAGTCAAAACTTGGAAGGAACAATCATGATAAAGTGAGCTTCCCATTGAGGATGAAGGCTTTGCTCTGATAGCACACTCCAATCATAATTTAGGGAATCTAAAACCATAGAAAACCCAATTTTCTGGTCTAAGGAACAAAGGGATGGAAACTGGAGCGACTATGACTGCTGAAGACCAATGGAGGGAATCTTCATAAAAGGAGAGAATCAGAGAAGAAGAACCCTAAATTCTGTATAGAGATTCTGTTCCAGGCTGATGCATGGCACAAATGTATGGGCTACAAATAGCCCAGCTAAATATACATTATGAAAACTGAGATTGGAGTTGCCACCTACCTAACCAGATTAATGCAGGCTGTATACATTAATAATCTTTGGAAAAATATAACTGAAATCACAGCATTTACAATGTTCAGAATACAACTCTGAGCTATTCAACATATGCAGAATAAAGAAAATGAGACCCTTTCTAAAAAAAAAAACTCTAAAATGGTATGAATAAGCTCCACAGGTAAAGGAAAGTATGCTCATAATGAATGAAAATATAGGATAACTCAAAAGAGAAACTGAACATATGAAAAAGGATTGGTTGGAAATTGTAAAACTAAAACCATAGTATCTGAAATTAAAATTTATTGGATGGCATTAATAACAGAATGGAGATGACATAGGAAAGAGTCAGTAAAAGTAAACTTGAAGAGAGGTCGATAGAGATTATAAAAAATTAAGAAACAAAAAATACTAGAAAAAAATGTACAGAGATCTGTTGGGGGTAATTGAAAGATCTACTATATGGGTTTTTTAGGGTTGCTGAAACAGTGTAGAAAGAATAGAGCAGAAAAAATAATTTAAAGAAATAGTGACTGAAAACTTGCCAAATGTGGTGAAAGACATACGTTTATAGACTCAAGAAGGTCAGCAAATAAAACAAATATGAAAAAAACCCTGCCTAGGCAAGTCGTAATCAGACTGCTGAAAATCTATAACTAAATCCTGGGAGCAATGTCTATCTAGAGCTCATCTTTCTGTAGGAGCATATGTCCTTTGAGACTCTTTTTGTTCTTTAGTTGCTCAGTCATGTCCAACTCTTTGCGACAGCATGGACTCCTGCTAGTCTCCTCTCTGTCTATGGGATTTCCCAGGCAAGAATACTGAAGTGGGTTGCCATTTCCTTCGCCGGGGGATCTTCCCGACTCAGGAACTGAACCCGCATCTCCTGCATTGGCAGGTGGATTCTTTACCACTAGCCACCA
The DNA here is from genome assembly GCF_029378745.1 of Bos indicus. Taxonomy (NCBI): domain Eukaryota; kingdom Metazoa; phylum Chordata; class Mammalia; order Artiodactyla; family Bovidae; genus Bos; species Bos indicus. The sequence goes on along the minus strand of NC_091784.1, from coordinate 24,240,892 downwards.
AGAAAGCCCATTTGTTTAATCAAAGAAATAACTTGTCTCAAATATTAGCTCTACTTCTCATTATTCTTCACGACCATCTTAGAGGCTATGATGTTTCCTATTTTACAGATAGAAGAACTGAGGTACATACAGATGACATTCACTGCTTGGTATCACATATTAAATACGTGGTGGGAGCAGAACTTGACTCTAACTTCAAAACCCATACAATTAATCATCCTGATTGGTTCCATCATGTAGGAAGTTAATGGCTGTGAAAGTATCAAGACAATGTCTTGTGTATGAAAGTGAAATTGTTAGCTGTTCAGATCAGATCAGATCAGATCAGTCGCTCAGTCGTGTCCGACTCTTTGTGACCCCATGAATCACAGCACACCAGGCCTCCCTGTCCATCACCAACTCCCGGAGTTCACCCAGACTCACGTCCATCGAGTCAGTGATGCCATCCAGCCATCTCATCCTCCGTCGTCCCCTTCTCCTCCTGCCCCCAATCCCTCCCAGTATCAGAGTCTTTTCCAATAAGTCAACTCTTCACATGAGGTGGCCAAAGTACTGGAGTTTCAGCTTTAGCATCATTCCTTCCAAAGAAATCCCAGGGCTGATCTCCTTCAGAATGGACTGGTTGGAACTCCTTGCAGTCCAAGGGACTCTCAAGAGTCTTCTCCAACACCACAGTTCAAAAGCATCAATTCTTCGGTGCTCAGCCTTCTTCACAGTCCAACTCTCGCATCCATACATGACCACAGGAAAAACCATAGCCTTGACTAGATGGACCTTTGTTGGCAAAGTAATGTCTCTGCTTTTGAACATGCTATCTAGGTTGGTCATAACTTTCCTTCCAAGGAATAAGCGTCTTTTAATTCCATGGCTGCAGTCACCATCTGTAGTGATTTTGGAGCCGAGAAAAATAAAGTCTGACACTGTTTCCACTGTTTCCCCATCTATTTCCCATGAAGTTGTGGGACCGGAAGCCATGACCTTCGTTTTCTGAACGTTGAGCTTTAAGCCAAGTTTTTCACTCTGCACTTTCACTTTCATCGAGAGGCTTTTTAGTTCCTCTTCACTTTCTGCCATAAGGGTGGTGTCATCTGCATATCTGAGGTTATTGATATTTCTCTCGGCAATCTTGATTCCAGCTTGTGTTTCTTCCAGCCCAGCGTTTCTCATGATGTACTCTGCATATAAGTTAAATAAACAGGGTGACAATATACAGCCTTGACGTACTCCTTTTCCTATTTGGAACCAGTCTGTTCTTCCATGTCCAGTTCTAGCTGTTGCTTCCTGACCTGCATACAGATTTCTCAAGAGGCAGATCAGGTGTTCTGGTATTCCCATCTCTTTCAGAATTTTCCACAGTTTATTGTAATCCACACAGTCAAAGGCTTTGGCATAGTCAATAAAGCAGAAATAGATGTTTTTCTGGAACTCTCTTGCTTTTTCCATGATCCAGCGGATGTTGGCAATTTTATCTCTGGTTCCTCTGCCTTTTCTAAAACCAGCTTGAACATCAGGAAGTTCACAGTTCACATATTGCTGAAGCCTGGCTTGGAGAATTTTGAGTATTACTTTACTAGCGTGTGAGATGAGTGCAATTGTGCGGTAGTTTGAGCATTCTTTGGCATTGCCTTTCTTTGGGATAGGAATGAAAACTGACCTTTTCCAGTCCTGCGGCCACTGCTCAGTTTTCCAAATTTGCTGGCATATTGAGTGCAGCACTTTCACAGCATCATCTTTCAGGATTTGGAATAGCTCAACCGGAATTCCATCACCTCCACTAGCTTTGTTCGTAGTGATGCTTTCTAAGGCCCACTTGACTTCACATTCCAGGATGTCTGGCTCTAGGTCAGTGATCACACCATCGTGATTATCTGGGTCGTGAAGATCTTTTTTGTACAGTTCTTCTGTGTATTCTTGCCATCTCTTCTTAATATCTTCTGCTTCTGTTAGGTCCATACCATTTCTGTCCTTTATCGAGCTCATCTTTGCATGAAATGTTCCTTTGGTATCTCTGATTTTCTTGAAGAGATCCCTAGTCTTTCCCATTCTGTTGTTTTCCTCTATTTCTTTGCATTGATCGCTGAGGAAAGCTTTCTTATCTCTTTTTGCTATTCTTTGGAACTCTGCATTCAGATGTTTATATCTTTCCTTTTCTCCTTTGCTTTTTGCTTCTCTTCTTTTCACAGCTATTTGTAAGACCTGCCCAGACAGCCATTTTGCTTTTTTGCATTTCTTTTCTATGGGAATGGTCTTGATCCCTGTCTCCTGTACAATGACACGAACCTCATTCCATAGTTCATCAGGCACTCTATCTATCAGATCTAGGCCCTTAAATGTATTTCTCACTTCCACTGTATAATCATAAGGGATTTGATTTAGGTCATACCTGAATGGTCTAGTGGTTTTCCCTACTTTCTTCAGTTTAAGTCTGAATTTGGCAATAAGGAGTTCATGGTCTGAGCCACAGTCAGCTCCTGGTCTTGTTTTTGCTGACTGTATAGAGCTTCTCCATCTTTGGCTGCAAAGAATATAATCAATCTGATTTCGGTGTTGACCATCTGGTGATGTCCATGTATAGAGTCTTCTCTTGTGTTGTTGGAAGTGGGTGTTTGTTATGACCAGTGCATTTTCTTGGCAAAACTCTATTAGTCTTTGCCCTGCTTCATTCCGTATTCCAAGGCCAAATTTGCCTGTTACTCCAGGTGTTTCTTGACTTCCTACTTTTGCATTCCAGTCCCCTATAATGAAAAGGACATCTTTTTGGGTGTTAGTTCTAAAAGGTCTTGTAGGTCTTCATAGAACCGTTCAACTTCAGCTTCTTCAGTGTTAGTGGTTGGGGCATAGACTTGGATTACTGTGATATTTAATGGTTTGCCTTGAAAATGAACAGAGATCATTCTGTCGTTTTTGAGATTGCATCCAAGTACTGCATTTCAGACTCTTGTTGACCATGATGGCCACTCCATTTCTTCTGAGGGATTCCTGCCCGCAGTAGTAGATATAATGGTCATCTGAGTTAAATTCACCCATTCCAGTCCATTTCAGTTCGCTGATTCCTAGAATGTCGACATTCACTCTTGCCCCATCTCTTGTTTGACCTCATCCAATTTGCCTTGATTCATGGACCTGACATTCCGGGTTCCTATGCAATATTGCTCTTTACAGCATCGGACCTTGCTTCTATCACCAGTCACATCCACAGCTGGGTATTGTTTTTGCTTTGGCTCCATCCCTTCATTCTTTTGGAGTTATTTCTCCACTGATCTCCAGTAGCATATTGGGCACCTACTGACCTGGGGAGTTTCTCTTTCAGTATCCTATCATTTTGCCTTTTCATTCTGTTCATGGGGTTCTCAAGGCAAGAATACTGAAGTGGTTTGCCATTCCCTTCTCTAGTGGACCACATTCTGTCAAATCTCTCCACTATGACCCGCCCGTCTTGGGTTGCCCCACGGGCATGCCTTAATTTCATTGAGTTAGACAAGGCTGTGGCCCTAGTGTGATTAGATTGACTAGTTTTCTGTGAGTATGGTTCAGTTGTGCCCAAATTTTTGCGACCCTATGAACCGTAGCCCACCGGCTTCCTCTGTCCCTGGAATTCTCCAGGCAAGGATACTGGAGTGAGTAGCCACTCCCTTCTCCAAGAGATCTTCCCAACCCAGGGATGGAACCTGGGTCTCCTGCACTGCAGGCAGGTTCTTTACCATCTGAGGCACGAGGGAAGACCAACAGGTGCCAAAAATTTTGACTACAGTCCTTCCTTTCTTCCTCTGCCTCTTTGTGGCATTTGCTGCTAACATCCTCAATTGGTCAATATTTATTTATTCATAGTGTAACTATTCATAAGTACCATATTGGTTTCCTGTGGCTGCTGTAATAAACTGCATGGCTTAACACACAAAAAAGTATTATTTCATAGATCTGGAGGCCAGAAGTCAGAAATCAAGGTGTTGGTTGGGCCCCACTCTGATTTTTTCTTGCCTCTTTCAGTTTCTGGCACCTCCAGGTATTCCTTGGATTGCAAATATATAACTTCAACCTCTGCTTTTATTTGTACATGGCCTTCTCCACTGTGTCTATGTCTTCTCTTCTGTCTTTAGTACAGACACTTGTGTTTAGATTTAGGTTCCAGAATGGTCTTCTGCATTGCAGGTGGATTCTTTACCATCTGAGCCACCAGGGAAGCCCCCTAGGCAAACATTAATCTACTTTCTGGCTCATTTGTTTTGCCCTTCTGAACATTTCACATAGATGGAATCAAACAATGGAAGCATTTGTGAGCAGCCTGTTTCACTCAGCATAATGTTTTCAAGGTTTATCCATATTGCAGAATGTATCAGTACTTGATTAATTTTTATTGCCAAGTAATATTCCATTTTATGAATAGACCAAATTTAATTCATCTGTTCATCGGTCGATGGACATCTGGGTTGTTTTCACTTTTTGACTACTACAACAGCACTGCTATGACCATTCACATAAGGTGTTTGTGTGGACACATGTTTTCATTTCTCTTGAGTATATATAAAGGAGTTGGATCTGCTGGGTCATAGCTGACTCTGTGTTTAATATGGAGGAACTGAGAATATGAAAGACATTCTCAGCAGTAATGTATGGAGGCTTTGGCTTGTCATATTTTACTTATGCTTAACATCTGTCTTTTTTATTACAGATGAGTAGGTGTGAAGTAGTATCTTAAAACAGTTTTAATTGCATTTGACTAAAGGCTAATGATGTTGAATTACTTTTCATGTGTTTATTGGTCCCTTGTATATTTTCTTTGGAGAAATATCTATTCAGATCATTGGCCCTCTCTTTAAAAAAAGGAAAATTGTTTGGTCTTTTCCACTGTATCACTTCCTTGGCAGCATAAAAGCTCTTCATTTTGATCGAATCCAATTAATCTATTTTTTTCATTCTTCCCTTTGCTGACTTCAGGTCAGGTCACCTGACCTGGGTGATCCTCAGGTCACCCATGTTTTCCTCACAGCTTTTATGTTTCCATGCCCAGGTGGTTCAGTGGTCTGCCAATGCAGGAGACACAGGAGACGTGTCTTTGATCCCTGGGTTGGGTAGATTCCCTAGAGGAGGAAATGGCAACCCACCCTATATTCTTGCCTGGGAAATCCCATGGACAGAGGAGTCTGGAAGGCTACAGTCCATGGGGTCACAAAGATTTGGACATGACTAAACACACACACATGCAGGATATTTATTTATTTATAGTTATCCTTGGCTCTTTGCTCTCTCCCACTAGACTATTAGCCCTCTGATGGCAGAAGCTTATCTATTGTGCTCACACTTCCATCCTCCATGCCTAAAATAGTCCTTTTCCAAAGTAGACATTTGATAAATATTCTGCATAAATAGACATAAGATTATTTGTACTCTCCCAGCAAAAAGCAGGACTGTGAGGGACAACACGTTAGCCATGAGAAAAGTATAGGGTTAAGTGGTAAGTTTGTTCCCCCCTCCACCAAAAAAATTGGTTTTAGGAACAGTCCCTGCACCCTCCTCCATCCTCACCTAGAACCAAGGCACCGCTTCTGGGGAAGCAAAGACTCTTGCTCAGAGGCTGCCTGGGACAGGCATGGGCTGCTTCTATGGAAATGAAGCTGAGCTGTGTTAGGCAACATCTGCTCATTGAAACCAGCCAAAGACATCAGCAGCCTCACACAGCTTTATTCCGAGGACTGACAGCCACTGCGTATCCCTGAAGGGCTCTCACTTGGATATGGTTGATAGCAAACCCAACAGTTGCTCAACTCTGCAAGCTAATGGATTATTGTTTGGCCATTAGCATTGCTTACCTCCTGTACCACATTCCAGGCTCAATCCTCTCTCTGCACATCACCATCGTCTGCAGGGTTTGTTTTCAGATGGTTTTCTTTCCTAGTTAACTCTAAAAAGAAGGCACTTGGCCCATTGCACTCAAAAAGAAGGCTCTTCAACGGCCCATTTTTTCTTCTACGCATCTCAGGTCTATAGTGTCCTCTTATTGTAACAATTTAAAGGAGACTCCTGGAATGGTTTTATGTCAGAGAATATTATTACAGATGTAATTTTAATGGGAAGAGTGGTGTTAACAAAATGTCAGTCCCCAATACATCCAGGTAGATGTATGTAGATGTACCAGTCTACGACTGGTAGACCTGAGAAATGTCAAGAAACTGGTATAGGTTGGCCTAGTCTGTGATTAGGTTTGCTTTCTTCTTCTGCTTCATATTCCTTTCCCAAGCCAGAGCTGGTACCTTCAATCTGATTGCCATCAGTTCAGTTCCAGTTCAGTCGCTCAGTCGTGTCCGACTCTTTGCAACCCCATGAATAGCAGCACGCCAGGCCTCCCTGTCCATCACCAACTCCCAGAGTTCACCCAGATTCACATCCATCGAGTCAGTGATGCCATCCAGCCATCTCATCCTCTGGCGTCCCCTTTTCCTCCTGCCCCCAATTCCTCCCAGCATCAGGGTCTTTTCTAATGAGTCAAAGTACTGGAGTTTCAGCTTCAGCATCATTCCCTCCAAAGAAATCCCAGGGCTGATCTCCTTCGGAATGGACTGGTTGGATCTCCTTGCAGTCCAAGGGACTCTCAAGAGTCTTCTCCAACACCACAGTTCAAAAGCATCAATTCTTCGGTGCTCAGCCTTCTTCACAGTCCAACTCTCACATCCATACATGACCACAGGAAAAACCATAGCCTTGACTAGATGGACCTTTCTTGGCCAAGTAATGTCTCTGCTTTTGAATATGCTATCTAGGCTGGTCATAACTTTCCTTCCAAGGAGTAAGTGTCTTTTACTTACTCCTTGCAAGTAAGGAGCACTCAGTTGGCTGCAGTCACCATCTGCAGTGATTTTGGAGCCAAAAAAAAATAAAGTCTGACACTGTTTCCACTGTTTCCCCATATATTTCCCCATCTATTTGCCATGAAGTGATGGGACCAGATGCCATGATCTTCATTTTCTGAATGTTGAGCTTTGAGCCAACTTTTTCACTCTCCTCTTTCACTTTCATCAAGAGGCTTTTTAGTTCCTCTTCACTTTCTGCCATAAGGGTGGTGTCATCTGTATATCTGAGGTTATTGATATTTCTCTCGGCAATCTTGATTCCAGCTTGTGCTTCTTCCAGCCCAGCATTTCTCATGATGTACTCTGCATAGAAGTTAAATAAGTAGGGTGACAATATACAGCCTTGACAAAATCCTTTTCCTATTTGGAACCAGTCTGTTGTTCCATGTCCAGTTCTAACTGTTGCTTCCTGACCTGCATACAAATTCCTCAAGAGGCAGATCAGGTGGTCTGGTATTCCCATCTCTTTCAGAATTTTCCACAGTTTATTGTGATTCACACAGTCAAAGGCTTTGGCATAGTCAACAAAGCAGAAATAGATGTTTTTTTGGAACTCTCTTGCTTTTTCCATGATCCAGCGGATGTTGGCAATTTCATCTCTGGTTCCTCTGCCTTTTCTAAAACCAGCTTGAACATCAGGAAGTTCACGGTTCACATATTGCTGAAGCCTGGCTTGGAGAATTTTGAGCATGACTTTACTAGCGTGTGAGATGAGTGCAATTGTGCGGTAGTTTGAGCATTCTTTGGCATTGCCTTTCTTTGGGATTGGAATGAAAACTGACCTTTTCCAGTCCTGTGGCCACTGCTGAGTTTTCCAAATTTGCTGGCATATTGAGTGCAGCACTTTCACAGCATCCACCAAGCTCTAAATCCTATTCTCTTTTGGCCAGTAGTTCTCATTATGGAGAACATGCATTTGAAATTTCAAAAGCTGCCTTCAAGATTCCAGTGTACTAAAGTGCTAAAGCGAAGAGCCACACTTAGCTTCAGATGATGGCAGGTGATGTCAAGAAGGAACTGTTTTCCAATAATACCACTGCCTACGGTTGCCTGACTTCAAACACTAGCTGATAGAGGAATCCGAATCACTTTGTCACTCTCTTGCAGAGTGTCAGCCTGTCCCTCTTGGAGAGTGTCAGGGTCAGCCTGAGTTCACGGTGGTGCTCCAGTCTTCCATCATGCCATATCTTGGTTTACTTCTCCTTGCTACTCAGTTTCTGAGTACCTAAGCACCTAAGCTTTTGAACTGCGGTGTTGAAGACCCTTGACATCCTTGGACTGCAAGGAGATCCAACCAGTCCATCCTAGAGGAGATCAGTCCTGAGTGTTCATTGGAAGGACTGATGTTGAAGCTGAAACTCCAATACTTTGGCCACCTGATGCAAAGAGCTGACTCATTGGAAAAGACTGATGCTGGGAGGGATTGGGGGCAGGAGAAGGGGACGGCAGAGGACGAGATGGCTGGATGGCATCACTGACTCGATGGACGTGAGTCTGAGTGAACTCCAGGAGTTGGTGATGGACAGGCAGGCCTGGCGTGCTGTGATTCATGGGGTCGCAAAGAGTCGGACATGACTGAGCGAGTGATCTGATCTGATCTGATCTGAAGGAAACTAAGATCCCACATGTAGCAGAGCAACTAAGCCCATGAGCCACTACCACTGAGCCTGGGTGCTCTGGAGCCTGTGTGCTGCAAAAAGAGAGTCCATGCGCCTCAAGGAAAGATCTCTCATGATGGGACAAAGATACCACAGGCTGCAAGAAAGACCCAATAGTCAAATAAACAAATGCATAAATATTTTTAAAAATAAATAAATAAAGGTGAGTCTAGAGCATTTAACAGTATTATTGGGAGGTCAATCAAGCCAGAAGCCCTGTTGCTTGAGTGGATTAAACATTGAGTGAAATTCCATATTCCAGAAGTTCTGCCTTGAATACTCTGTGGGCAACTAGGGATCTCCTGGAACTCTCAGTCCAGTGAGGGGTGTCTGATTGCTAGCAACAGAGCCTGGGAAGGAACAAGGATGAGGGAGGCAGTCAGAGGCCCAGTTATTGTGTTGGCTCTATTTTCTGAGAATATGAATTCATTATGCTCCCTAACAGTCTGGGGGTGGAGACTATTAATAAACTCTCTGCCCCAGAGGAAGTCTCCCCGGTACTGGGGCACGTTCATTCAGGAGGTGGGAGGTCTTTGAGACCCCAAATTTGGAATTTGGGGAAAGGTAGAGGTGGGGCCTACCAAAGATGGGGAGCCAGGAGAGCCAGCTCCTTCTCAGTGTGTGTGGGGTTACCCTTCTGGTCTTTCTCACCCCTTCTTTCCAAGCTCCTTTCTGTATTCAAATTCCAGCTAACAGCCAGACTCCACAGGGATGAAAACTCTCTTTAAAGGCAGAAGTAAAGACCTCATTAAATCAGGGAATGCAGAGAATAGAATGAATAGGAATGAAGCACTTTCAGCTACCCCTCAGGAGGTCCCAGTAGAATAGCTCTTCTCAGTGGAAAGCATTAGCACCAAGCTAATTCCTTAATGGACTGCATCCCTACAGTGCCCCCAGAGGCCCAGCGGCACCGATGGGGGTGGAGGAATTTAGACCCAGCCCTCCCCCGCCCCACCTCATTGGAAAAGACCCTGATGCTGGGAAAGATTAAAGGCAAAAAGAGAAGGGGCAGAGGTTGAGATGCTTAGATGGCATCACCGATGTAATGGACATGAATCTGAGCAAACTACAGGAGATAGTGAAGGACAGGATCCTGGCAGGCTGCAGTCCGTGGGGTCACAAAGGGTCGGATGAGACTTAGCAGCTGAACAACAACAGCAACCTCCCTCACCCCCACATTCAGCCTCAGATGCAGCGTCCCAGGACTGTAGGTAAGGCCAGGCAGGGAAAGACCTGGAGAATTTGACTTCCAACCACTCGCATGTTCTCCCAGAGAGCTGTGTGGAATCCTCATAGCAGGCCAGGCTTTTTGAGATAATAGATTATAAAAAGGAGAAGTGAGGAAGGCTACAAAGAAAAAAAAAAGGTAAATAATTTCAGTTGTCCTGATGACCTGGGAATCCTAGATAAAGAAAAACCTCTGCTTGGGCCAAAAGTACTCTCCATTAAAGAGAATGAGCTCTTTAATGTGACCTGCTGGTACTGAAATCTGGAGCCCCATGAAACCCAGGACATCAATAAAGACAGCATGGTGGAGTGGGAAGCAACGGGATTCAGAGTCATGGAACCTCAGTTTGAATCCTGACTTCATCGCTAAATTGCTGTGGGATACTGTTCAGCCTCCTTAGGGGTTAATAATTTTGCTATTTGTAAGTTGGGGATAATAAATACCAATGTCATTAAATGAAATAATATCTATGAACATGATCAACTCTTTGCTCCAGTGAAAGGCAGACATCATCACAAGTCTGTGGCATTTTAGGTAGTCCAGGAGACCTTCCTGATAATGACATTAATACCAGATGTTGAGACTTCTCTGGTGGTCTAGTGATTAAGAATCTGCCTTCCAAAGCAGGGGATGCTGATTGGATCCCTAGTTCAGGAACTAAGATCTCACATGACAGGGGCAGTTAAGCCCATGTGCCCCAACCACTGAGTCCACACACTCTAGAGGCGAAGTGCCCATGCTTCAAAACTAAACAAGCCTTCGTGCCACAAGTAGAGAAGTCTCCATGTGCTGCAACTAGAGAAAGCTGGCATGCCTCAAAGAAGACCCAGAGCAGCCAAAATAATAATGATAATAATAGACAAGACAACAGGCCCAAAATGGAGTCACTTGTACTAAGCCCCACATCAACAAACCTAGACTCAGCTAACGTATTAGTTCTCCCAGAAGTGGAATCTTAAACCAGCTACTCAGGAATCACATGATGAGAATTAGCTAGGTCATCTCCTGATAAACCCCTGCCATTCCAAGTAGGAAAGTAATCTTGCAATAACCAAGTGCCTCTTTGTCTTATCCAACTTCCTTGCTCATTTTGCCTATAAAATCCCTTGCCTTGTACAGCTCTTTGGAGCTTCTTTCCATCTGCTAGATTGGATGCTGTCCAATTTGTGAATTGTTGAATAAAGCCAACAAGATCTTTAAAATTTACTCAGATTAAATTTTGTTAACATAAATAAAAATTTTAATCATTTACTATGTGCTGGGCCCTGTGCTCTAAATCTGCAAGCAGCAACATAGTTATTCCTCATAATGATGTTCTGGGTCAAGTACTCTTTTTTATGCCCATTTTACATGCTAGAAAACAAAGGTTCAGAATATATAAGCAATTTGCTCAAGACCACATACTTAGTGAGGAGTAGCATTGGGACTTGAATTTATCATATGTCAAGTACCTCTGTGCCACATTGCCACCCAGATAAACAGAGGAGCAAGATGCCCCATGATTTGCCATGCCCACTTGGGGAATAGAAAAATGCCACAACTGGACAAGGAGTACATTGTGTTTAGGACTGGAATTACCCCCAGTAGTCTCAGCATTGCTATCCATGACAGCAGTTCACCTACTTGATGTCTGGCATATGTGCTAAATGATATTTTTGTTTTGTTGTATTTATGTTAAATCTGTGACAGACATGAAAGGTGGCACCCAAGAATCCCCACTACCTGGTGTCACACTCTGTAGAACCCCTCTTCCCAAGTGTAGGCTCAATCTAGTGGCTTACCTTTAATGAATAAAGTAGCAACAGTGAAGGAAAGTAGGTTTCCTATATTTGCATGCATTAGTCAGCTTTGGCTGTATAAAAAAATACCACAGATGACTGGCTTGAACAACAGACCTTTATTTTCCCACAGTTCTGGTGCCTAGAAGACCAAGATCAGGTCCAAGCCAATCTGGTTTCTGCTGACAGCTCCCTTTCTGGCTCACAGATGGCCACCTTCTCACTGCATCCCTTCATGGCCTTTCCTCTGGTGAGTGTGTATGGAAAGAGTGAGCCAGCTCCCTGGTGTTTCTTCTTTTAAGGACACTAACCCTATTGGATGAGGGTCCCACCCTATGACTTTATTCAACCTCAGTTACTTCCTTATTGGCCTTACCTTCAAGGGCAGGGGGCAGGGCCGTGGTTAGGGCTTTCAGATGTGAATCTGAGGGTAGAAGGAGATACAGTCCAGACTACAACAGGGCACAACAAATCACCACAGAGAGAAGCTTAAAGCCACACACATTTATTACCTCACTCTTTCAGGGCCTCCCTGGTGGCTCAGACGGTAAAGCGTCTGCCTGCAGTGCAGGAGACCCTGGTTCGATCCCTGGGCTGGTAGGATCCCCTGGAGAAGGAAATGACAACCCACTCCAGTATGCTTGCCTGGAAAATTCTGTAGACTGAGGAGCCTGGTAGGCTATAGTCCATGGGGTCGCAAAGAGTTGGACACGACTGAGCGACTTCACCTTCACTCTCACTTTCTTTCATGGCCAGGACTCTGGGTATAGGTTAGCTGGGTTCTCTGCTCTAAGTGCCATGAGTTTGAAATCAAGTTGTCAGTCAGGCTGAGTCCTTGTCTACAGATTCTGGAGGAAAATCTACCTGCAAGCTCATTCTTGCTGTTGGCAGAATTCAGTTCTTGTGATTGTAGAACTGAGGTTCCTGTTCCCCTGCTAGCTATCATCTGTGGGCTCTTCTCAGCTGCCAGGGGCCCCGGCATTCCTCACCACCTAGCCTCTTCCATCTTCAAGTCAGTGAGAGCATGTCTAATCCTTCTTGTGCTTGAATCTCCTACTTCCCTCATCTCTGACCTTGAGACCAGCCTCCTTAAATATACATGTGGTATCTACCCTTCTAAAGATCTCATGTGATTAGGTCAGTTCCACCTGGATAATCTCCCTATCTTTAAGTCAACTGATCTGAGACCTTAATTATATCTGCAAGACCCTTTTGGCCATATGATGTAATAGAATCATGGGAGTACCATCCCATCATATTTGCACTCCTGGGTCATACAGGATGTGTACACCAGGGGAATGTCTTATAATTCTGTATTCCATAGTCACCTCCAAGAAAACATGATGACTTCTGTCTTGCTGACACTTTCCTTTCTCTAGCTTTATTCTCATCTTCCTCTGCTGAAGCAAGTTACCCTGTTGTGAACTGCCCTGTGGAGAGACTCATGTGGCAGAAATTGAGCACAGCCTCAGTCCCACAGCCAGTGAGCATGTGAATCTCACCAACAGCCAGATGAGTGAGCTTGAAAGAGGACTCCTTTCCCCCTTTTTGAGCCTCACGGTGAAGCCCTGACCACACCTTGACTATAGTCTCATGAGAGATGCTCAGCCAGAGGACCCACCTAAGCCACACCCCAATTTCTACATGCTGCTATTTTAAGCTGTTGAGTTTGGGGTGGCGGGTGGTGGGGGGGCAATTTCTTACACAGCAGTGTATAACTACTACAAGATCTCTTAACAGAAGCAATGTAATAAAAACTATGTATGTATGACCTCTATTTGGCTTATTTCCAAGAAGTTGAGTGAAGAAAGAACGATATCATACCCAATAATATTTCATAAAACATGGCTCATATAAGTTATATATGAAGATGTATGGCTTACCACGTTGTTGTTTAGTCACTAAGTCACATCCAGCTCTTTTTGACACCATGGACTATAGCCCACAAGGCTCCTCTGTCCATGGGATTTCCCAGGCAAGAATATTGGAATGGGTTGTAATTTTCTTCTCTAGAGGATCTTTCTGACCCAGGGATCGAACCCACATCTCCTGCATTGGCAGGCAGGTTCTTTAGCATTGAGTCACCTGGGAAGCCCCCTTTCTGTTTAAACAAGGCAGTAAATCTTTTCCATGTCTCATGAGCTACTGCAGGGCCACATAGAAAGCACTGAGGATTCTCTAGGCTCTAAATGGTACAATCCATCAATGATTAGCATTTGGTACCTGGGTACCATCTGGCATCTTGTGGCTGTGCCCAGAACTAGTATCTTCATGTTGGCAAGACATACACCATGAAACACCTCTCCCTGGGAGAAAATAAAATTTACCAGATTTGGCTCCTTTATGAAAGATAACTGTACAATGTGAGCCCATCTCTAACATTTACAAGAGTCAAGAGCAAGAGTAAAAACATAAGACCCTTATACCACATGCTAAACTGTTACAAAAAGAAAACCTAAATAAAATACACTCTACCTTCATAACAACCTCAAGGCCAAGTTCTCATGCAGAATTCTCAAACCCATTCCATGTATGGTAAAAGCCAACTCTGAGCCCTGGGCCCTCTCTCAGCTCTGTTCTACACCACATCCTCTCGTATAAGCCTGTGGATCCCCTAGCCTGCATGTCCAAGACCATCCACACTCTGCTTCAAACAGCCCTCGGGCCTCAAAAGGCACAAACCCACACAGCCCAGCCTCTGAAACACAGACACAGAAAAACTCCCAAACAGGCCTTGAATGTGAGCATGGGGCCATTTGAACCAGGAAATGCAGGATTCTGACGAGCAGAGTATGGTCTAGGAAAGCACTCTCTCCGGATACGTATGTTCTTTGGCATGTTAATTTGTTGTTGCTGTTGTTGATTATAGTTGATCTACAATGTTGTATCAATTATTTCTGTACAGCAAAGTGACTCAGTTGTAGATACATATATATATATACATCCTTTTTCATATACTTCTCTGCTGTGGTTTATCACAGGATATGAAATGTGGTTCCCTGTGCTCTACCATAGGACCTTGTGACAGTTTTTCATACTCTGTGTGTGTGTGTGTGTGTGTGGTGCGGGGAGGGGAGGTAGGCAGACAGGAACCAGAATGGGGCCTCCATAGCACGGGGATCCCTCTTGCCCAGCTCTGAGAGTGGTGCTGTAGCCTTTTTCCTAAAGCCTGAAGTGGGGTGAGCTGCATGATAGAAGGGGAATGAAAAGGCCATTAGCTGGGACTTGACAGAACCACTGCGCTGGAATCCACACTGAGGGGAGTGCAGAGTGAGAGTTGGTTACAGATGAAGAGAGAAAGCCTAGAAGACAGGGCAGATTTTCCAGTGAGGTTGTGTCAATAACAGAAGTGGTAGCTCAGCCCAAAGTCAGCACAGCCCTGTGTGAAGTCACAATAGAAAGGGAGATGGGGAAGGCATCCAGACAGGGAGGAAAGCCAGACTGTCAGGGAGACAGCCTCAGTCGCTGGTCAGGGAAGAGGAGCTGGAAGGAGGGGCCAAGTTCTCTCAACTCAGACACTGAAGTGCCTGATGAGATGGATGAGCTTACAGGTTCCCGGATGTGGTCATCAGGACAAAACCAGACCAGCAAAATGAGGTGATACCATGTCCAGTGTCCCATGTCGTTTATCTCAATTAATGGCGTGCCAAATCACTCAGCTCACCTGCGCTTGAAACATTCAAGATGCCAAGTGAAATGCATTTTCCCTGTGAACATTTTCTAGACCCTTCTCCAGGAGAACCAGCAGCCTTCCCTGTCCTGCCTTCTAGATACATCACTCACATCTGCAAGGCCACAGAGAAGGCAAGAGAGGCCAGGCAGCTAGGTACGCAAGCAAGTGGATATTTGAATCCCAAAGATCTGGGTTCCAATCACAGTTCATAACATTGTGAACCTGTCTCAGCATTTGTGTCCTCATCATTAACCTAAAAAGACATTAGTGCCCATTTCATAGGATTGTTATAAGATTTAAAGGCAGTAGCAGGCAATAAGTTTTGAGCCTGGTGCCTGGAATATAGTAAGAGTTCAACAGGCTTTGGTCACTATTACATTAGAGTTAGCTGTTCACGAAACTGTTTTCCACCCTAAATTATGATCTCCTTAAGGTTAATGGTGGGAGAAGGCAATGGCACTCCACTCCAGTACTCTTGCCTGGAAAATCCCACGGACGGAGGAGCCTGGTGGGCTGCAATCCATGGGATCGCTAAGAGTCGGACACAACTGAGCGACTTCACTTTCACTTTTCACTTTCATGCATTGGAGAAGGAAATGGCCCAGTATCCTTGCCTGGAGAATCCCAGGGACCGGGGAGCCTGGTGGGCTGCCGTCTATGGGGTCGCACAGAGTCGGACACGACTGACGTGACTTAGCAGCAGCAGCAAGGTTAATGGCAATATCTTATATCTCCAGAATCTGTCACAGTGTTTGTTAAAAAAAATAAATAAATAACGAAAGAAACTCATTTAGAGTGCATTCTACCCCAAACACTGTGTGAGGCCGATAATAAGCCATGGCTAAGTATGGATTTGCCAAATCAAATAAAGAAGTCAAGAGATTGTAACTTATAATTAAGAATTTCCCAACTCTCAGTTAAGCCCACAAAGTATCTATAACTAATCTTGAATCTTCCTTGTTTGAACGTTAGGTTTTTTTCCCCCTCCCTTTTTAACCTCTTGGGGAAAGGAAAAAAATTTTTTTCTTTGTTTTTCAAACAACTTGATATTTTGAGTGGCTCCACAAGACAAGACTTCCCCTTGGGATTTCTCTGGTAGTCCAGTGGCTAAAACCTCTACCGGCCAGTGCAGGGGACTGGAGTTCGGTCCCTGGTGCGAGGAGATTCCACATGCCACAGAACAACTAAGCCTCAGCACCAGAATTACCGAAGCCCACGTGCCTAGAACCTGTGCTCAATAAGAAGAGAAACCGCCAAAATGAGAAGCCCATGAGAAGCTCACGAACAATGAGAAGCGACTTGAAAGTAGCCCCTACTCACCACAACTAGAGAAAGTCTCTGCATAGCAATGAAGAAGGCCTAGTATAGCCAAACAAACTTAATTAATTTAAAAAGAAAAAAATTTTTAATAAGAACAGTAAAAATAATTTTAAAAAGAATCCCCCTTGGACGTCTCCCATTTCCCTGATCGCATGTGGGCAAAACTGTTATCTGTCTTTCGGTTGTTATATCGGCAAAATAGCTCAGTGGGTGTAAAATCACTCCTTTTCAAGAGGCAGTGCTGAGCAGAAACATATTTATAAGAGTCACAATACATATTCACCACATCGCTTCCAGCAGCATTGCCTGTGTGGAAAGTACCTCTACTGATTACCGGTAAACTGCCACCAGAATTGATTTCCACATTTCATTTATAAGCATTAATGCAGAAGGTTGAAAAGTAAAAGATAGAAGGAGAAAGAATGCATTATGTTACCTGTCTCCTCCATTTGATTTGGCTAGAATGCGTCCGCCAGGAGACCAGGTTGATTTCACCCCTGGATCTCAAGTTCCTAGGATGAGAAAAATACCTGGCATAGAGTAGGAATTTGATAAGCATTTGTTGCATGACTGAACGAATGACTAACTAAGTGAAAGAATAAATCCTGCCTGAATATTTTTATTACACCTGTCACCTTTGCTGATACCTGATCCATAGTGGTGTGATCTGCTCAGATCTTTCATGGACTCGTTCTGATGAATTTTGAAAACATGCTCCTTTCAGAATCTGAATTCATTTTCAAACTGCTACACAGAGAATATCAACTCCTATAGCTAGATGAGAGGATGACACGTCTGGGCTGGCCTGCAGACGTGGTGGAGTGTTAATTTCCTGTGATCTGCTTGCCCTGTCTGCTAGAGGTTCCTGCCTGAGTGTCGTAGGCAGCATGTGTATTGAATATTGCTCCTTTAAACTTCTGAGACACGCGGAGTTCCACTCAGATGACTGAGAAGGTTTTCTTCTGGAACAGCTCCTTGGTCCCCCTTTCCTATCATATGTTCTATATCCCTCTAATTTAGCTCTTCCCATCCCCCACTCTGTATAGCAAAGCACCTGAGAGTACGTGAGGAAAATTAGAAGTAGCAAAATATGAAAATCATCAGGTCTGAAAGAGAGTAGACAAAGATGTATTCCAAGGATTTAAGGATAAGGTTTTCACCTTGGGAGGGGCACCTGGCTAATATCAGGAGAAATGCAATCCTCTGAGAAAAAAAGGCAAATCAGTGGATGCCTGTGATGGCAAGATGTTTGTGTCAGGCTGGAGGGGAAGGAGGAGATTCAGGTTGTCGATTTTAAAAAATGCACATGGTGAGTGTTGCAAATTAAGTTTTATTGGGCGCAAAATGAGGACTTCAGGGACTTCACTCGTGGTCCAGTGGTTAAGAATCCACCTTCAAATGCAGAGGACACTGGTTCAATCCCACATAACCAGAATTGAGATCCCACATGCCACTGGACAACTAAGCCACAATGCCACGACGAGAAATTCCACATGGTATAATGAAGAGTATAATGAAGACCCCACGTGCTGCAACTAAGACCCAGTGCAGCTGAATAAATCAATACATACTTTTTTAAAAAATGAGGACGGCAGCCCAGGAAACAATACTTCAGATAGTTCTGAGAAACTGCTCAAGGAGGCTTGGGGGAAAGGTTAGTATATATGTGATTTTGGTGAAGGGAGAGTACATGTGATCTTATTTTCCCAGAAGGTTTCTGCTCTTCTCATGAACCTTTCCGCTAGTCACAAGAAACAGTTATCACCATAAAGGGTTTCAGTGCTTTTCTAGATATAAGGAGATACAAGAATTGGGCTCATAAAATTGGCTCCTAAAAGTATCTAATTATCTGAAGATCTGTCCTGCCAGTTCCAGCCCCCCAGCCCCTACCCTGGCTGAGCACAGAGTGTCTCATTTCTACCCTCCACCCTGAACTCCTTTCAGGGGTGTTAAAAATCAGCAGCTGCAGCAGCACATGGTTTAACCCTTGCAGAGGAGAGGCAGGTGCCCATTTGTAGTTGACAAGGTAGAGGAAAACGGAAGAAAAGTCAGTGAAGGACTGAGCTCTGGATGCTCGAGGACCTACAGAGCTGCACGTGGGGAGGATGAGAATAAAACTTGCCTCCAGGAAGCTCCTGTGTGCGTGCTCAGTCCTCCTTGCGATCCCATGGACTGTAGCCCACCAGGCTCCTCTGTCTATAGGATTTCCTGGGCAAGAATACTGCAGTGGGTTGCCATTTCCTTCTCCAGGGGATCTTCCCAACCCAGGGGTCGAACTCATGTCTCTTTTGTCTCTTGTGTCTCCTGCATTTGCAGGCAGATTCTTTACCACTGCGCCACCTGGGAAGCCCCTCCAGGAAGTCCATCCTCTCTCAACTCCTAGTCCCAACTTGGAGTAACAAGAGCAGGTGTCAGGGTGGACCACAGAGGAGAGCTAGACACAAATGACCTTCAGACATCAGATTAACATGGTCAACAGGCCCATGAAAAGATGCTGAACATCACTAGTCATCAGGGAAATGCAAAGTAACCACTGTGAGAGATCCCTTCTCACCTATTTGGATGGCTGTCCTCAAGAAGGCAAGGGATACCAAATGTTGATGAGAATGTGGAGAAAAGGGAACCCTTGTGTACTGTCGGTTGGAATGTAAAATGCCACCATGGAAAACAGTACAGAGGTTCCTCAAAAAATTAAAAAGAGAGCTACCAGCCATTCCACTTCTCGGTATGCATCCAAAGGAAATGAAATCACTGTCTCAAAGAGGTATCTGCATTCACATGTTCATGGCAGCATTATTCACAATAGCCAAGATATGAAAATGATCTGTCTGTCAAAGGATGGATGGATAAAGATGTGGTATATTTATACAATGGAATATTGTTCAACCCTGAGAAAGAAGGAAGTCTCACCATTTTTTATAAATTGGGAGGAACTTGAGGGCATTATGCTAAGTAAAACAAGCCAAAGACAAATACTACAGGTATCATTATATGTAAAATCTAAAAAAAAGAAGTCAAACTCATAGATTAGAAATCTGGTTGCCAAAAGCTGGGGATAGGAGAAATGGGGAGAAGTTGGTAAAAGAGTGCAAAATTTCAGTTAGAAAATGAATTACATGGTGACTAGAGTTGAAAACACTGTATTGTATAACTGAAATTTGCTAAGAGAACAAAACTTAAATGTTCTCACCGAAAAAAAAGAAAAAAGAAAAATATGTGAAGTAATGAATGTGTTAATTAACTACGTCAGGGAAATCCTTTCAAAATGTAAATGTGTATCAAAATACCATGATGTACACTTTATTTTTTTTGTTTGTTTTTTTTGTTTGTTTGTTTTTTTCTGATTTTATTTTATTTTTAAATTTTACATAATTGTATTAGTTTTGCCAAATATCAAAATGAATCCGCCACAGGTATACACGTGTTCCCCATCCTGAACCCTCCTCCCTCCTCCCTCCCCATACCATCCCTCTGGGTCGTCCCAGTGCACTAGCCCCAAGCATCCAGTATCGTGCATCGAACCTGGACTGGCAACTCGTTTCTTACATGATATTTTACATGTTTCAATGCCATTCTCCCAAATCTTCCCACCCTCTCCCTCTCCCACAGAGTCCATAAGACTGTTCTATACATCAGTGTCTCTTTTGCTGTCTCACTTTTAAAATCTTATAACTGTATAGGAAATACACCTCAATAAAGTTGAAATAACAAAAGATCCAAAAATCATTTAAGGTGGACACATTTGCTGGGATTAGCATTATTCTTTGTTTTATGGTGATGTCAGGCTTCCCTCATAGCTCAGTCAGTAAAGTATCTGCCTGCAATTCAGGAAACCTGGGTTCGATTCCTGGGTTCGATTCCTGGGTCGGGAAGATCCCCTGGAGAAGGAAATGGCACCGCACTCCAGTACTCTTGCCTGGAAAATCCCATGGACAGAGGAGCCTGGCGGGCTACAGTCCACGGGGTCGCAAGAGTCGGCCACGACTTAGAGACTAAACTACTACTACATGGTAATGTCATGTCACCGTTGCTTGTCTTCTGACAGGTTTCTTGCTATGAGGCAGGAGAAAGAGAAAAGATACTTTATTCCAGATATCTCTCCTTAACCTGAACCACCCTAGTACCAGCATTAACAGATATTTAAACAGACTTTGCAAATACAGTCATTTAAACAATGTGGTACAACGGTTCAACAAGACATAACAGATAGCTTAGATTATACTCCACTATATGGGAGAATTCAGTATATAATAAAGAGAGGAAAAATAAGGGTATTGAATAATTTGTATTGGGACAAATGATTATGTGAAAAGTGTCTTCAATGTTATGCAATAAAACAAATTCCAAATAGATCAAAGAGCTATTTTTTAATCAAAGTATAAATAAATTATAAGAAAAACGAATACTTATCACCTTCTGCAAAGTGGAGTGTCTAGATTTAGAAAAGAGTTTAAAAAATCACAAAGGAAAAGATGGGTAGATGTGGTTACAAAAAATTTAAATCTTCTGCCCATAAAAAAAACTAATCAAACTTAAAAGGAAAACAACAAACAGGGAAACACATTTGAAGCAGATATAAGCAAAAGGAACCATGTACCTATACATTTGGATTAATACAAATCTTTAAGAGAAACAGAGATACTATGGATGAATGGGGAGATGGCTTAAACAAACATTTCCCCGGAGACAAAACGTTACTGTTTAAAAAACATGGGGAAATGTTCAATATCACTACTAATCAAAGCCATGCAAATAAAAACAATCACATTTTATGCTTTTTAAATTAGCTGGTCTTTTAAAATGTTAATAGGTATATTAACACAAGTGTGGCAAAATGGGTATTTTCTTAACATTGCAGATCAGAGTGTAAATTGGCCCAGCCTTTTTTTAAGAGAGTGATTTGTAAATGCATATCCAGTGCCTTAAAATGGTCACACCGTTTGATCCAGTAATTACACAATGGAGTGTATCGCTTCATGAAGTCACGGGAAATACTGGTGGTGGATTGGGAACTGAGAAGGGGTGGATGTATGCACCAAGATTATCGGCACAACAGCGTAAGTACAGTGAGAATTCTTTTTTAATTTAAATGTTTCATTAACTAATCTATGTCATAATCCTAGCATGAAACATTATGGAACTGTAAAAATGCAAAGTTCATAAAGTCTGTATAATATGGAAAATGCTTGTGAAAGTCTGTATAATATGGAAAATGCTTGTGATATAATAGACACTGAAAAAAACACAGATAAAAATTGTATATAGGGAATGGATATAATTATGTTAACAAAAAACTATGCATAAAAAATGCCCAGAAGAAAAGACATTAAAATGTAAATAGTGGCTAAGCATGGATGGTCAACTTAAGGATGATTCTTTGTTTTCTATGTTCCAGGAATTTACTCTTTTTTCCAATTATATGAAAAAAAAATGTGTTTATAAACATGCAATATTTCTATTCTCTTTGAGATCTTTGGTGGCTCAGACAGTAAAGAATCTGCCTGCAATGCAGGGGACGTGGGTTCGATCCCTGGGGTCAGGAAGAGGTGGAAATGGCTAATCACTCTACAGTCCATGGGGAGTCAAAGAGTTGGACATGACTGAGCTGTTAACACTTTCTCTTTGACATCTTGGGTCATTATGGATGTCAAACATTTGTTTCAGACTAAAGGCACCTTGGGAATGTAGTTCACGTGCAAGGTAATGCCCAATAACACACTGAACATAAAACCTCTGTGTTCGTTCAGGCTGATAGAACAAAGGTCCACAGACTGGGTGGCTTATACATAAAAGAAATTTATTTCTCACAGTTCTAGAGGCTGGGTGTCTGAGATCAGGATGCCAGTTCTGATGACGACCCTCTTCTGGGAGGTAAACTTCTCCTTGTGTCTTCACATGGCAGAAGGAGGGCAAGAGAGCTCTCTGGGGTCCTTCTTATAGGACAGTAACCCCATTCATGACGGCTCCACTCTCATGACCTCTTTCCCTTCCAAAGCCTCCATTCTTCCCAGTGTAACCAAAAGTGGTGTCCAGTTGCTAGGTGCTCAAAAGCCAATACAGAGGCCAGGTTAGTGCAAAGGAAAGGTTGCTTTATTTTGGATACTGGCAACCAGGAGGCTGGGGTGGGGGGTGGGAGTGAACACCTATCTGAAAGCTGACCCCCACTTCCCCCACCAAACACACACACACACACACACACACACACTGATGATCAGTGAGCAAGAGCTTTTATTGGATGAAGGAGGGGCCTACTTGTAGAAACAATATAGTCAGCTCCGACAGTCATCTTGAAATTAGTCATTGGTGGTCTGACCAGCAGCATCTTGACTCTCAAGTCGAGTAAATCTTCAGTTCCATGGTCAGTTTGTTCCCATTTCCTTGAGGCTGATTCTCAGAATTGTGGCAGCTTATGTCATGGCTAGCTACAATCTGGTCATCATGTCGTTAACTTCTTGAACTTGGGGGTGGGGTGGGGTGGGGTTTCAGTATCTAAAAGACAGCTCACTGCGAATGGCACAGAATATTATCTATTGCCCTTGAGAAGGAACTAAAGGTCCTTGACGATGCTTAATGACTGCCTTATTATTATTTGGTGTCCTTTGTTTCTGCACTTTTCTCACTTCTCTGATCAAATCCATTCTTTGGCCAAAGTTCTCCCACAGATAAAAAGGAGGCAGAGGACATGAGGGGCAAGAACCATAGAGTCCTGCTCCGTTTCACCAACACCATCACATGAGGGATTAGAATTTCAGCATATGAATGTGGAGGGGTGGGTGGACATGAACATGTAATCTACTGAAACCTTTCAATGCAAAATTGAGGTAGAATCAGAGCGCTGGCCATAAAGTGATACTCAGTAAAAAACTGTAGAATGAGCAAATCACCCAATGCTGATAGCTGGTACTCACTGAGCACTCACCACCTGCCTGGCACTATTCTAGTATCTTTATACATTTAAGCTCATTCAATCCTCCAACAAACAGGAGATAACCTTGACAAAGCTCTACAGAGTTGTTTTTGTTCAGTCGCTAAGTCGTGTCTGACTCTTTGCAACCCCATGGACTGCATTATGCCACATTTCCATGGCCTTCACTATCTCCCAGAGTTTGCTCAAACTCATGTCCATCGAGTCGGTGATGCCATCCAACCAACTCATCCTCTGTCGCGCCCTTCTCCTCCTGCCTTCAGTCTTTCCCAGCATCAGGGTCTTTTCCAATGAAATGGCTCTTCCCATCAGGTGGCCAAAGTACTGGAGCTTCAGTTTCAGCATCAGTCCTCTCAATTAATATTCAGGGTTGATTCTTTTAGGATTGACTGGTTTGATCTCCTTGCAGTCCAAGGGATTCTTAAGAGTCTTCTCCAGCACCACAATTCAAAAGCATCAATTTTTCAGGGCTCAGCCTTCTTTATGGTCCAATTGTCACATCCATTCACGACTACTGGAAAAACCTTAGCTTTGACTACACAGACCTTTGCTGACAAAGTGATGTTTCTGCTTTTTAATATGCTACCTAGGTTTGTCATAGCTTTTCTTCCAAGGAGCAAGCATCTTTTAATTTTAGGGCTGCAGTCACCATCCACAGTGAATTGGGAGTCCAAGAAAATAAAATCTGTCACTGCTTCCACTTTTTCCCCTTCTATTTGCCATAAAGTGATGGGATGCCATAGTCTTCACTTTTCGAATGTTGAGTTTTAAGCCAGCTGTTTTCATTCTCCTCTTTCACCTTCATCAACAGGCTCTTTAGTTCCTCTTTGCTTTCTGTTACTAGAGTGGTGTCATCTGCACATCTGAGATTGAGAAAGTTGATGCCTTTAAACAATGGAAACTTACTCTCTCACTGTCCTGGAGAAGTTCAAAATCAAAGTATTGGCAGGGTTGTTTCCTTCTGGAGGAGAACATACCATGCCTCTTTCTGACCTCCTGTGGCTCTGGATATCCTCTGGTTCCTTGACTTGTAGAGGACTCATTCCAATCTCTACCTCCCTCCTTATGTGGTTTTCTCCTCTGAGTGTGTGTCAAATCTCCCTCTCCTTTCATAAGGACACCAATCATTGGATTTAGAATCCACCCTAAATCTAGTATGATCACATTTTTAACACTTAATTATATCTACCAAGACCTTGTTTTCAAATCAGGCCACATTCGTAGGTATTGGAGTAAGACATAGTTCAGCCCCCTACAAGGTTTTACAAAAGAAATGAGAAAGTGTCAAGAATCCCTGGAAAAAGACTAAGTGGAGGTCACTTGAAAGCATTTTTTGTCTGTAGTGCAATCTAAATTTCAGTCTCCACCACTGAACTATGAGCTCTTCGAAGGCAAAGACCTTTTTATTTTATGTCCCCCAGGCCTGGCATATTGCCCTATGACACTCGGTTAATATTTGCTGATTTGAGCTCTTAATCTCTTCTGACTGTCATAACAAAATACTGTAGTTTAGATGGCTTCAACAACAGAAGTTTCTTTTCTCACAGGTGTAGGGGCTGGAAGACTGAGCTCAGGATGTCAGCAATGCTTGGGTTCTTGTGAGGGCTCTCTTCCTGGCTTGCAATCAGCTGCTTTCTCACTGCATCCTCATACAGTGGGGAGAAGAGAGAGAGCTGAGCTGAGCTCCCTTTATAAGGGATCATAGGGCTTCCCTGGTGGCTCAGTTGTAAAGAATCCGCCTGCCAATGCAGGAGACATTGGGTTCAATCCCTGGCCGAGAAAGATCCCTTGGGGAAGGAAATGGCAACCCACCCCAATATTCTTACCTGGGAAATCCCATGGACAGAGGATCCTGGCGGGCTACAGTCCATGCGGTCTCAAAGAGTAGGGCATGACTTAGTGACTAAACAACAGCAACAAATCCCACCATCTGAACCTAAGTATCTCCCAAAGGCCCCACCTCTAAATACCATCATTTCAACATTATGAATGTGGACAGGACACAGACACTGAGTCTATAGCAAGTTTATAGCCAGTTGAGACCCAGGAGTCCTTTGGAGAAGAGTACTCTTCCAGCTGTTACAAAATTTTCTTCATATGTAGAGGGATCTGAGAAATGGAGTATCTACTGCCACATCAGTAAACAAGGATGTCATAGTCATCGGTGATGGCAGCCCTCCAATGTGATGCTCCCGATTCCTGAGGGCACTCAGGGAGAAAAGAATACCTACCATCTAACAGCCCCACTACTGCCACTCCCTATGATGAGCCCTGAGGAAGCTCAGGATGTGAAAAACACAGGATGCTGGCCCCAGACAGCAGAGGTGCTTATCAAAGGGAGGATTTCAGTGAGCCTCTTGCATCTTCCCATACATAGAAAAGTGCTATATTCCTTAACTTGGGGTATCTACTTTTCTTTCATTAAAAATAATCTTTTGATCTTCAGACTACCTGCCTTTTGTTGCAAAACTTCTATATAACCTGGTTCCTCCCCCTCATCTCCTCAGAGCAGTTCTCTCAGTGTTAGTTGAGCTGCTGTGTCCAAGGCTTGAAGTCTTAAAAATTCCTACCAAATAAATTTTAACTCTCAACTTTTGGGTTGTGACTATTTTTCAAGTTAACAGATCCATCCTCAGTGTTAGATATGGGATGAATACACCATTGTCAAAACTCACCCTTCCTTTTCTTGTGCACACGGAAACTTTCCTGCCTTCACCCTTCTTAAGATCACTATAATCTGTAACTATACAAGATCAGAAAGATCAAGCATGCAAACACAGAGCCAGAGCCAGATTCCCATATGGAAAGTTGTATGCAGATTCCATGGAGCCCTATACCAAGGTCACCGGTGTGGAACCCTGTACCAAGGTCACGGGATAAAATTCTCTGGAACTGACCAAGCCCCATAACAACTGTTGCCATGAGCCTCTGGATCAAAACTGGCCAGTTCCCTGACCCCATATTAGGTAAAATACCCACCCTATTACCCTGGGTTGCCGTGCCCTTCTCTGGAGAATCTTCCCGACCCAGGGATCAAACCCATGTCTCTTATGTCTCCTGCATCATGAGGCAGGATCTTTACCACTAGTGCCAACTGGGAAGCTGATAGCATCCTAACCAATCACCTAATGCCAAATTCCAGTGGAACTTTCTCTGTCTTGAAGCTATAAAAATTGGCTACTAGCCCGAGAAAGGGGTTGACTCTCCCTTGAGCTGGTCTGCTGTTCTAACAGCATCTCCCACTCTGATAAACTTTATTCTCCTCTCATTCTACCATATGCCTGAAAATTCTTCAACTTGTACACAGAGCACTACATGTTGGTTTGAAAACCAACCCAAGATGAACATCCTAACCATGTACTCAAGTGGAATCTTAGAAATAAATGTTTAGGCCATACGGATTACTCCAGCAGTTTTCCAGAAGGACTGATAGTCTACATGCTGCTTTTTCAAAGCATCCATCTAACCAGAGATGATTATATTTGGACATTTATGTTTATTGTCTTCCTCCCTACTCCAAATTGTAAGTTCTTTGGGGAAGAGAAGATCTGTCTTATTTACTGTTGATTCTCCATTCCCTCATAAATAATGAGGATCCCAATAAATAGATAACAGATGAACAGACCCACCTGATCTCTCCCACCACCTACAAGTGACGGAATAATTTAAATTTGGTGGGAAATATGGCTAAGACACAGAGGGAAGGCCATTCAAAAGAGGTGGCACTTGAGTGGTACAATGCTGTGATTTGTAATAACAAATACGTATTTGGTCTTCGTCCACAATCCTGCTGGCAGTTCTCAAAACCCTAGGAATTTCCTAGTTTGGAGAGTGATAAAGTGTCTATTTTTATGTTAATGAGGTGACTTCTGGACTACACCTAAGACTGTGGCCTGGTTGCCAGGGGAAACAAGCTGTATTAGAGAGTTAGAATTTACAGTCCCACTGCTTGACCTCCCAGGGATGGGAAAGGGGCTGAAGATTAGTTCAATCAGCCATGGCCCATGATGGTGATAAGGAAGAACTGACTCCATGTTGAATCTGTTTCTTTCACTTTCACTTTTGCTTCCCATTGTTTTTGTTTACTGAAAGGATACTATTTACATGTAATGGCCTGCCTTGGGCAACCCTGCCCCTCTGCCTGAATATCAAATCCAAATGTCTTTTTTCAGGACCCTGTCCACCCATGGATGGCTGCAGGAATGAAGAAATGAACACATCCAGTCCCCAAGGCTAGCCATTTCAGGAGATATTTGCAAGATTAATGGGTTTTTTACTTTACTTCCTCACCTCTCCCCTCTCTGTTCTATAAAAGAACCTGGCATCCAGACCCCAATAAGATGGTTATTTTGAGACATTAGTCTTCCATCTTCTCAGTCAGCAGACTTTCTGAATAAAGTCACATTCCTTGCCTTCGCACCTGTCTCTCAGGTTGACTGGCCTGGGTTAACTAGCCTGTCATGCAGTGAACAGAGTGAGCTTGGACTCAGTAACATGATATAATCAATCATACCTCGGTAATGAAGCCTTCGTAAAACCCCAAAAGGACTAGGTTCAGAGAACTTCCAGGTTGGTGAACACATGGAGATTTGGGGAAAGTGTTTGTAGAGAGCATGGAAACTCTGCACCCCTTTTCTAAACCTTGCCCTGTGCATCTCTTCCATCTGGCTGTTCCTGAGTTAAATCCTTTGTAATAAACCAGTAATCTAATACATGAAATATTTCTCTGAGTTGTATCAGTCACTCTGGCAAATTAACTGAACCTGAGGAGGGGGTTGTGGGAACCTCTGATTTCCAGCCAGTTTGTCAGAAGTACAGGTAACAACCTGGACTTGTGACTGGCATCTGAAGTTTTGGGGGACAGTAGGACTGAGCCCTTAGTCTGTGGAATCTGACTGTATCCAGGTAGATAGTGTTGGAATTGGGTGGAACTGTTGGACCCTAAGACGATGTCCGTAGATTGGCTCGTTGGATGCATGAGAGGAGCCTCCCCCACAACCCCCAACAATGGAATTTAATGGACAGAACACAAAAGAGGTGGAGTTCTGAAGAATGAAGGGGGTGCCAGGGAATGATATGGGGAACAGAGTTCTGAGCAGAAGGAACAGCCAATGCAAATGTCCCCTGAGAGAGACCAGTTAAGCATTTTCAAGGAAAGAAGAGGAAACCAGTGTGACCAGCCAGAGCAGAGGAGCAGCATCATGGAGTGGATGAGATGAGGTCAGAGAGACAGGTGGATGGCACAGCGCATCTAGGAGCTGAGGATCTGTGATGCTGCTCCTGGTGCAGTTGGAAACTGTGTAGGGCCTGGAGCAAGGAAAGGTTGGGAGAGGCCTTATTTCTGCTTTAGAAACATTGGAGTCAGTGGATCTCATGTATGTATGTGTATGTGTGTATGCTCAGTCATGGTCTGACTCTGTGTCCCCATGGACTGTAGCCCACCAGTCTCCTCTGTCCATGGAATTTTCCAGGTAAGAATACTGGAATGGGTTGCCATTTCCTCCTCCAGGGGATCTTCCCAGCCCAATGATCAAACCCAAGTCTCTTGCATGTCTTGTGTCCCCTGCACTAGCAGGTGGGTTCTTTATCACTGCAGCACCTGGGAAACCCTCAGGGGATCTGAACTCATCATCAAAATTCCACTTGTTGCTCGTTTGGTATTGAGATATGCCCTCCAATTAAAGATCACTGCATGTGCTACAAAGGCCAGCAACAGGGAAGTAACAGAGCACCAATGTGCAGAGAGCACTTTTGTTAGAAGAAACACTGACTGAAACCTCCCATCCTGGTCAAGTAGCACAGCAGTGATTAGCATGAGTTGTTTTATGACAGGAGGTCCTGGTAAGGAATATGGAACTAACAAGCCACCACCAATCAGAATAATTTGGGAAAAGTCAAAACAAAATGTCACATGTCCTTCCAGCCTCCCAGAATCTCCTTGCTAGAATCCATGTTGGTTGAACAATGCGTGCACCACCAGGAAAGACCCTGATTCAGAATGATTGGCCACATAGGACCTGGAAACTAATTCCATCAACAAAAAACCAGGGACTGCCAGCCACGTGGTCGAACAGTTCTCCTGGGTTCCCTTACCTTACTGCTCTTCACCCAGGCGCCCCTTCCCAATAAAGTCTCTTGCTTGGTCAGCATGGTGTCTCCTCGGACAATTCATTTCTTAATGTGGGACAAGAGATTCTTGGGCCCTGGAGGGGGTCCCCCTTTCTGCAACATTTTCAGTTGCCTTGAGTTCCCGATGCAGGAATGGATGCTCTGAAAAGCCTTTGCATTAAAACTCACAGAACTTCTCTGCTGGTCCAGAGGTTAAGAACCCACCTGTCAGCGAGGGGGGAGCAGGGGACACGGGTTCAACCTCTGATCAGGTAAGATTCCACATGCCGTGGGACAGCTCAGCCCATGCACCACAACTGCTGAGCCTGTGCTATAGATCCCCGGAACTGCAATCACCAAAGCCTGCATGCCCTCAACCCCATGCACCACAACAGGAGAAGCCACTCCTGCAATGAGAATTCCATACGCTGCAATGAAGAGCAGCCCGCTGGCTGCAACTAGAGAAGGCCTGCACGCAGCAGTGAGGACCCGGCACAGACAAAAATTAATTAACGAATTTAAAAAATTCACAGATGCTATTATGGAGAGAACTGTGCTCGCTCCAGTTTCATATGTTGAAGCCTTAACCCCCTGTGTGAGTCTGGAGATAGAACCTTGATAGACATAATGAAGATTAAATGAGGTCATAAGGGCAGGCCTCTCATCAATATGATCCATGCCGTTTTAAGAAGAGGAAGAGACACCAAGGATGCCTGCAGACAGAGAAAAAGGTTGTGTGAGGACACAGCCAGAAGACAGCCATCTGCAAGCCAAGGTGTGTATAGTACATTTTTAAAACTTAATTCTCCTGATGCCTCCCCGTCCCCATAAACAGCCTGTGAGTCCCTGCCCAGGTGACCAGCTGCATCAGTGTGATAAGGTTGTTTCGTGTCATAAGCTCCTCTTCTCGCCCTCCTTTGAGTAGCCTAGTAGTAGCGTTGTGTTAGTCGCTCAGTCATGTCCAACTCTATGTGATCCCATGGACCATAACCCGCAAGGCTCCTCTATCCACAGGATTCCTCAGGCAAGAAAACTGGAGTGGACAGCCATTCTCTTCTCTGGGGGATCTTTCCCAAGGAGTCTTCTGCATTACAAGTAGATTCTTTACTATCAGAGCCACCAGGGAAACCTGAGTGTGACCTAGTGATGTTCAAATGCACCAGTGAACCTCCCTCATGCTTCTGTAACTCCACCCCGACTCCCAGTCAAGGTACTTCCTACAGGTCCCCGCCCCTCCTTGGCATCCCCAACCTACTCCCTGGACTCTCCTCCCATGTATCCTCCTGTATGTTATGCCACGACTCCCCTTCTAGTGATCTCCAGTGACCTCGGCCTGCAATGGCTTGGAGGAGGACCTGGGTTCCCTGCCAGAGACGGGCTGGGTTGTGGCGGTAAAAGCACCAGATCCTAGTCACTAGACCAGTGATCAATGACAAGGGCCCTGGCCCTTCAGCTCTGCAGAAAAGAATTTCCACAAAGATGAAAATTAGTGAAGCAAGTCAAGTATTTATTAGGAGGAAAAAGAGTACAGCACATGTGGATAGACACACGACAGACTCAGAGGGAGCATTGCTGAGTTCCATCCTCATGGTAGTTTGAATTACTTTTATGTGGTATTTCTTCTGGATTTTCTTCGGCCATTCATTTTGATTTGCTTGGTTCGTGGCCGATATTTGGTGTTTCTCAGGATCCTCTCACATGCACATGCATCTCTTAGCCAAGATGGGTTCTACCACAAAGGCCTATGGGTAAAACATTCCTTGTCATGACTCCCCTTTGGCCTCCAAGGAGCCTTTTCTGCACATATGTGGTTGGGGAGGTCTACTGACTTCTGGAACAAGAAATATGTGGTCAGTGCAGGCTCCAGCCTCCTCCTTTAATTGCCCTGAGATTCTTGTCTTGGAGTTTCAGTCAATAGAGAATGAATTTCCAATTGTTTTACCCTGGGTGGAGGGGGGCCCATCTGCCTCCTGCCTCACTAGCACACATCAGTATAATAAATCTAATTTCCTATGCCTAACCAAGTATAATTTCCACGGCTGTGTTGGAGTGACCCTTAAAGACCCCACAAGGGGACTTACATCTCCAACCACAGAGCAGAAAGGCTTCAGGAGAACCCAATCTCACTGACACGTAGACCTGACTTCCAGCATCCAGAACTGTGAGAAACAAATTTCTGTTCTTTGAGCCTAGTCCCTGGTGTTTTGTTATGGTGACCCTAGCAAACAAATACAGTCTCCAGTCATACACTCATCCTCCCCAAAGCCCAGTGTCAGCACATCTTACTTCCTCCTGGTTTGTCTGAAACTGGAGAGGGCTCCCTGAACCTAGGACTTGGGATGCTAACCCCTGCAAAGGCTCAGACAAACCAAGAAGAAGTTGGCCTCCCTATACTACCACAACCTTCCCACACCAGGCCCTTTGGAAAGGACAGGAAATAGAAGAGGAAAAGTTGGCTTTAGAGCCAACTTAGAGCCCCATGTTCTGTTGCTTATCATCTGGAACATAGCGATGACCCACCCAGACCTGTGAGGAACAATGTAGAACTTCACCTGGCCTGAAAAGGTGAAGCAGAATTTAAAGGTTTCAGTTAAGAAATAGTTATATGCATTGCAGAAGGATTATTTACCAGCTGAGCCACAAGGGAAGTCCCTGAATATGAAACTTCCCTTGTGGCTCAGCTGGTAAAGAATCCTCCTGCAATTCGGGAGACCTGGGTTTGATCCCTGGGTTGGGAAGATACCCTAGAGAAGGGAAAGGCTACCCACTCCTGAATTCTGGACTGGAGAGTTCCATGGACTGTATAACCCATGGGATCCCAAAGAGCTGGACACAACTGAGCAACTTTCACATTACACATTACATTACATGGAATCTAGAAAGAAGTTACTTACGAACCTATTTGCAGGGAAGCAATGCAGATACTGGAGAAGGCAATGGCACCCCACTCCAGTACTCTTGCCTGGAAAATCCCATGGGCGGAGGAGCCTGGCAGGCTTCAGTCCATGGGGTCGCTAAGAGTCGAACACGAATTCACTTTCACTTTTCACTTTCATGCATTGGAGAAGGAAATGGCAACCCACTCCAGTGTTCTTGCCTGGAGAATCCCAGGGATGGGGGAGCCTGGTGGTCTGCCGTCTATGGGGTCACACAGAGTTGGACACGACTGAAGTGACTTAGCAGCAGCAGCAGCAATGCAGACACAGACATAGAGAACAGAATTATGGACACAAGGTGGGGGAGGAAGGAGAGGTTGGGGTGTATGGAGAGAGTAACATGGAAACATAGACACTACCATATGTAAAATAGATAGCCAAGGGGGATATGTTGTTTGACTCAGGGAACTCAAACCGAAGCTCTATAACAACCTAGAGGGGCGGTGGGGAGGGAGGTGGGAAGGAGGTTTGAGAGGGAGGGGACATGGGTAGACCTATGGCTGATCCGCGTTGATGTTGGGCGGAAAGCACCACAATATTGTAAAGCAATTATCCTTCAATTAAAAATGAGTAAATTTAATTTTTTTTAAAAAAGAAATACAGTCTTCAGTGCATGCCAGGTGCTCTACACACAGTGATCAGGGAATCCCCATACAACCCCGTAAGCTGGGAGCACTATTATCCAGTTTCAGAGAGGAGGGAAGCGAGGTGCCGATGGAATGACTGATGCCAGGTCACACACTGTGGCTGACACACCCCTGTGTCTGGAGTATCAGGCATGCCTCTTCACACGCTGGTCATGGTAGGACAGTGCAATGCATCAGTAAATCTAAGCAACCAAGGCAACCAGTGTGAGAGTTACCCTGGTTTATTCTCCACAGACTCATGTGGCCATGACCTTGATACTAGATGGCAAGAAGCTTCCCTGGGGTATCTGTCTGGCCCGCCAGATTGGGTGGTATCCCAACAATCTCAGTGGTTGTTAAGAGGCTTAATGAGGATAACTCCTGTGATGCCCTTAGCAGACTGCCTGGTGCAGAGTCCAGAGCATTCAGTGAATGCAGTAACAACAATAATGGGTTTCCCTGGTGGCTAGCAGTAAAGAATTGCCTGCCAATGCAGGAGACTCATGTTTGATCTCTGGGTCAGGAAGACCCCCTGGAGAAGGAAATGGCAACCCACTCCATTAGCCTTGCCTGGCAAATCCTATGGACAGAGGAGCCTAGTGGGCTGCAGTCCGTGGGCTGAAAAGAGTCACAGAACTTAACAACCAGACAACACAACAACAGCAATAATAATAACTACCACAGCCACCAGCCCCTTTTCGATGTCAGTCTCTGCATTTGCTTTAAGAGTTTACTGATTTTCCAAGCAAGTATTCAAGAGTAAAGTGATCTTCCAACTCAACACCTTAGACAAGCTTCAATTGAATAGTTTCAAAAGACAAGGGCAGAGCGCCCTCACACCCTGGACCAGCACTTGAGAGCAAAAAAAAAAAGCTGCCTGGTTCTCATGATGGAAAAACTCTGCCATTGATTCTGCCCAGTCCACCGGAGAGCAGTAACCTATCCCATCTCCCATTTCAGAGATAACGCCTTAGAAGCCCCCAGTTTATTCACAGCAAACGAGCTGCTGGTCCTCTCCGATGTAAGTGAATTTCAAAACACTTTAAATTCAGGATAAAGCAGTGAAATGGGAAAATCTTTACACTCCAATAAGACATCATTACTGGCAAGCATATTGCACTTTCAATATCCGACTGAAAACCACCAGTGCGTGAAAGGGAATGAGGGCATCTGTGTGGGCATCGGGCAGCTTGATAGATAGGACTCTGCTGGGGAGGAAGATGCTCGGGGGGACTCCTGATGAAGGGCTCCCCTGCCTTTCTGGACTGTTAGAAGTTTCAAAAAGATCATACGGTTTCAAGCCCACATCCTAGACAAAAAGGTGGGGGAGGGGAGCGTAGCTCCTGTTTGCTTCCCTGCAATTCTTCTAGGGGGTGTTCTGTTTATCAGTAGAGGGTGATAAAGAGCAGGTTAGGCAGGGATCATTAGCATTTAGATTGCACAGCTAAGAAACTGATGAATGGAAGAAACAGGTTGGGAGGGGAGACCAAGAGCGGATACCACAAGTCCCTGAAATTGATCAACTGCCCTTAAATGGACATCTCAAGAATGAGCAACTCCAGGGAGAGAGGAGAGAGGTAAGGAAGAAGGGAAGGAAATCAGAGCAGGATGGAGGGAGGAAGAGAAAATGGGAGAAAGAAGGACAGAAGAGAGAGAAAAGAAAAAGGGAAAAAGTTAAACTGAGAAGGAAAAGAAAAGGAAGGCAGTGACAAAGAGCGGCATATTGCCTGAGGATGCCAAGCATCATGTAGGCATCCTCCACTTTATTCTGTGAGAGAAGGACCTATTGTCTTCGTGTGTTAATAAGGAACTGGAACTCAGAGAAGTTCAAGTTCTTTATGGTCACAAGGCAGACTCCAATCCCACGCTCTTTGCACCCCACCGTGCCACTTGTCTTTCTGTTTTCCCTGAGCCAAATGTTCAAGAGCATCTGCTCATTCAAGTCCATTAAGAGTAGAGTAGCAGGAATGCTGACCATCACTACTTTCTGCTCCATGTCAGATGCTGTGCTGGATACTTTTGAATAGTGTCTCATTTAAAATTATTTAATAACACTATCCCCATTTTATAGATGAGAACACAAAGCCTCGGAGAAATATGACTGAGGCCAAACAGCTACTCTGCCATGGAGCCAGAATTCTCACATGTTGTGTCTTAATTTAGAACCATTAACCTCAGTTTTAGTAACAACTCAGCTATTAACTTAAGGAGTGACCAGGGGGGTTTGACCTTCATAGGCCTGTGGTCGCTGAATAATTGTGTCCTCCAAGATGTCCATGTCTTAATCTCTGAAACTTGTAAATATGTTACCCTACAGGGCAAAGAGGATTTTGCAAATGTCATTAATTTTGGATTTTGAGATGGGAAGATTTTCCTGGATTACCTGGGTGGGCCTATATAACAAAAATCCTCATATAGGAAACAAGGAGGCAGAAAGGTCAGGGACAGAGTCAAGGAGATTTGAAGATGCTGTGCTTTTGGCTTTGAAGATGAAAGGGAGGGTCACCTTTACAAGCTGGAAATAGCAAGGAAACAAATTCTCTTCCTGACCCTCGGAAAGAGAGCAGCTATGCTAACACTTTGATTTTAGCCCCATAAGATACATTTTGAACTTACTTTGCATCATTTTAAGCCACTAAGTTTGTGGTAATTTGGTGTAGCAACAGTAAGAGGCTAATAAATGTTGAGGCAGTCCGAGCACAGGTTAGAAGAGAATTTCCAGATGCAGAGCATTTTAGAAGGGAGTGAGTTTATTAAGAACGAGGAGCAGAGATCATGTGAACACTGAGAGCACAGTGGGCCGACCTCCTGACAGACCAGGGAGAGTCGACAGTTTTCGTGGGTTAGTAGCCAATTTTTAGAGCCTCAAGACAAACAAAATTCCTGCTGGAAGGTTGACATTAGGTGATTGGTTAGGGCATCCCTTGTAGCTCAGTTGGTAAAGAATCCACCTGCAATGCAGGAGACCTTGGTTTAATTCCTGGGTTGGGAAGATCCCCAGAGAAGGGAAAGGTACCCACTCCAGTATTCTGGCCTGGAGAAGTCCGTGGACTGTATAGTTTATGGGGTCACAAAGAGCTGGACATGCCTAAGCGACTTTCACTTTCACTAGGGCACTATACGGTGACTACCAAGGTGGGCATTTTTGCCGAATTTGGAGTCAGGAAGCTTGTTAATGATGATCAGGGGGCTTTGGGGCAATGGTTACAGAAGGGCTCAGTCAGCTTTGGAGGTGTCCTTGGTTCTGGGCTCTGCTTCTGTGGCCTTGGTACAAGGCTTGCACCTGTGGCCTGGGGGCAGGACTCAATAATACAGAGCTTCAGTTTTTTTATCTGTCAAACAGAAATTATAATCTTGGATCTGCCTATTACATGTGGCTTTGATGTAGACTCAATGTCTTGGATCCTTATGTTGGCCCTGAATGTCAATGTCAGTGCCATGCCCTAGGACATCCCACAAGAAAACCATGGTGCCCATACTAAATTTGCCGTGCCCAAAGAGGGCTGTCAAGTATACTTTCCACATCTCAGTCCATATTCCTTCAGAGCTCTGTGCTGCTTCCTTCAAAAAATAACCAGCTGGTCTGCTGGACTCAGTGAAAAATAAAGCCAAACACTAAAGAAAACTGTGCCCCAGATGGAGAGAGACTGAGTCCTGATGGCATTGCTTAAGCTCCTGGATCCAGCTATGCCTGAAGTCAATTCACGCTTGAACTTTTCAGTTAGGTAAGCCAAGAAATTCTCATTTTGCTTAAGCTGGCTTGAGTTGAGCTACTGTCACATATAACTTAAAGCATTTAGGCCATCTACTATGTCCCAGGCCCTGGACCACAAAGCTATGATGTAACAATCCTATACAGAGGGATTTCTGCCTTTAACAGATGAGAAAACCGAAGCACAAATTAGTTAAGCAACTTGCCCAAAGTGCAATAGTTCATAAGTGAGTAACAGTGGCATTCTAATCAAAGTTTGAGTCCAAAACCTTCGTTCTTTCCCCAGCACCAATTTTTAAACTTTAATTTAACTGGAACACAACTTGGGGGACCATAAAGTCAAATCAAAAATACTATTTCTCTCAGGTCTTTACACTTGCACTAAAAAGAATAGATCACAGTTGTTGTTAAGTCCTACCATAGATCCTCTTAAAATCGCCACTGAAAATCTTATTAAGTTTTCCATTCAGAATGTAATGCTTGGTAGTAAAAAGATACAAGTTCTTTGTAAAACAGTTTGTATCAGAAAATATGTCGTAAAAGCTGTGGGCTGCCAGATAGTTGCCAAAGGAGTCATTTTATTTAAATTCAAATAACATCTAGAACACTTAACAGCTGGAGATTTCTGTTAGGAAGGGGTTTGTTTGTTTGTTTGTTTGTTGCAATGTAAGGGAGATTGAAAGTTGCAACTAGAATGGCTGGAAATATTAATCTTTAACCCACAAATCATCTCCTTCCATCTCACCTCAGAAGGTGCTTTCTATATTTGTCTGATCAGCTGGGTTTTTGGTTGCTCATTTGGTCTGGACCTGGGTAGGTGAGAGGGGGTCTTTTTGTTCTGTCAGTCTGATCTAGAGATCATAAACTCAAGTGCCAACAGGAATATTTAGATGAGTGAGAACCCAGAAGTGTAGTGTTTTTTCCAAAGACCCTTGATCTACTTCCTTCCTTTTTAATCTTCAAACGTGGATGCTTACTGTTCACATTCAAAGTAAAATATGGGGTCTTGACACATGCAATGTGTCAATGTGTCACTCTGCCTTTCAATGTTCTTATTTTTAAGGACACCTAGAAACAAGCATGGATAGAACCAAGATTCAGGGATGAGGAGACAAGCGGGGTTAATGGTGGGGATGAGACAGATAGGAGAGTGTGTGACTGGGTAGCCAGGGATGTAGCCCTACTCTTGCTCAATCTTTTGGAAATGAGGCAAAGTCAAGCCAGAAATTTGGAAGTCAGTGGGAAAGCCACCAATTTTTCAGTGTTAACCTAAAATTATTTTTTAAATCGCGTTAGCCAAACAAAAACATGCAGGTGGCTGAATACAACCTCTGGGCCATTGGTTTGGGGCAGTTGGTGTAGAGAGGAGAATTGAATAAAGCCAAGAACAGCTTGTAGCCATGAAATTAAAAGACGCTTACTCCTTGGACAGAAAGTTATGACCAACCTAGATAGCATATTCAAAAGCAGAGACATTACTTTGCCAACAAAGGTCCGTCTCGTCAAGGCTATGGTTTTTCCAGTGGTCATGTATGGATGTGAAAGTTAGACTATGAAGAAAGCTGAGTGCCAAAGAATTGATGCTTTTGAACTGTGGTGTTGGAGAAGACTCTTGAGAGTCCTTTGGACTGCAAGGAAATCCAACCAGTCCATTCTAAAGGAGATCAGTCCTGGGTGTTCATTGGAAGGACTGATGCTAAAGCTGAAACTCCAGTACTTTGGCCACCTCATGTGAAGAGTTGACTCATTGGAAAAGACTCTGATGCTGGGAGGGATTGGGGGCAGGAGGAGAAGGGGACGACAGAGGATGAGATGGCTGGATGGCATCACCGAGTTGATGCACATGAGTTTGGGTGGACTCTGGGAGTTGGTGATGGACAGGGAGGCCTGGCGTGCTGCAA
The DNA here is from genome assembly GCF_029378745.1 of Bos indicus. Taxonomy (NCBI): domain Eukaryota; kingdom Metazoa; phylum Chordata; class Mammalia; order Artiodactyla; family Bovidae; genus Bos; species Bos indicus. The sequence continues at coordinate 24,202,182 of NC_091784.1, read as the reverse complement.
TTCATGGGGTTGCAAAGAGTCGGACACGACTGAGCGACTGAACTGAACTGAACTGAAGAACGGCTTGATGAATTTTTATTTTAAAAGGAACAGAGCTACTTCCTTGCAAAAAGAGATCTGAGATGGAAGGAGGAAAAGAGGGGATAGCAATGGGGAGTTTGGGGAGAATAGGGGAGAAACTATACGTATCATCCACGTTATGATGTGTGAACTCTTAGAAAAAAGGTGGAAAGGGGATTATAAGAGGCTTCTTTTTATATCCAGCAATGTAATTCCCTTTGCTGCTCCTATAAAAGAGTTCAGTGTGTATTAAATTGCCCCCCCCCTTTTTTTGAACATAGGTTGAAAGTTTTTTTGGCTGCACCACATAAGGGCTAGGTGGCCTTGGACCCAGCATGTCATACCTCTCTGTGCCTCAGTTTCATCATCTGTAAAATGGGACTCCTATAGACACCTACCTCTTGGAGTTAATGTTGGCAAAACTCTTGGCAGTGCTTGACCCTTTTAAATTCTTGGTGCATGTTAGCTGTTATTATCTCACTTACCTTGGATAAATTGTCTAAACTCTTGGAATTTCTCTTTCCTTATATTTCATTGGGATATCTTAAGAAATCTGTCCCTTATATGTATAACAGAATCAGTCTGTGGTACAGTAGAAATTAAAATAACATTGTGAAACAACAAAACTTCAAGTTTAAAAAGAGGAAACCTATCTGCCCCTTTGGGAGGATCATTAAATAGCCTGGTATACAGCAGGTCCTCCCCCACTTATTAGTGGCTTCAGTTACCTGTGGGCAACTGCAGCCCAAAAATACTAAATGGAAAATTTCAGAAATAAACAATTCACAAGTTTTAAATTGCACACTGTTCTGAACAGTGTGATGAAATCTGCCTGTTCTGCTGTCCCGCCTGTGACATGAATCACTCCTTTATCCAGAGATCCTGCCTGCTGGATACTTAATAGCTGCCTCTGTTATCAGATGGACTGTCCCAGTATGGCGGTGCTTGTGTTCAGGGTTCAAACCCTTGGGTATAAAGTTCAGTACTCTCCACATTCCAGGCGTCTACTGGGGATCTTGGAAAGAATCCCCCATGGATGTGGTGGCGGCTATTGTATATACAGCCTTTAGCACACTGCTGTGCTCCAGGAGTTGGTGATGGACAGGGAGGCCTGGCGTGCTGCGATTCATGGGATTGCAAAGAGTCGGACACAACTGAGTGACTGAACTGAACTGAACTGATGCACATTGTAGACACTCAATTCATTGTTCCCAATGTCCCTAAATCTCATCTTCTTCCTGTTTCCCTCTTTCCTCTACTCTCCTATTTTTCCTTCTTCCAGGGAAGCTCTGCTAAAGGCTACTTGCAAATATATTCCAAAAGGCAGGCTAGGAGCAGATCATGCAGCTGAGAGTCCATGCCCATGGGTTTTATTTCAAGGTAATGGGGAGTCATGGATGGTCATTAAATAACAAGAGGGTCTGCAACAATTTTGAGTGTGTGTGTGTGTGTGTGTGTATGTATGGAGAGGTGGCGGGTAGGGGGAGATCAGAAGCTTTGAAAGCAGCCAAGAAGCTACACAGGTAAAGAAGGAAGCAAGCTTAACTAAGGTGCCAGAGGTGGTCAAGGAGTGGAAGAATCAAATTAAGGAAATGAGGAGGCAGAATCAACAAAGCTGGGCAACAGATTCGATATGAGGTTAACAGAGAGAGGAGTGAAGAGTGAAGACGAGGCTCAACCCCAGACGACGAGGAGATCGTGATGCCCTTAACAGAAGTCTGCCCAGAAGAAGGACAGGTTGGATGAACAAAGAGAATATATCCTCCCCGGGAGGGGTTTGAGGAACACAAAAGCCTAAACATCTAACAGACAGCTAGAAGAGCAAGGACGGGACTTTCCTGGTGGTCCAGTGTTAAGAAACTGCCTCCAATGCAGGAAACAAGGGTTCAATCCCTGGTCCAGGAACTAAAAATCCCACACGTCATGGGACAACTAAGCCCTTGCACCACAACTACTGAGCCCATGCTCTGAAACAAGAGAAGCCACCAATGAGAAGCCAGTGCACCATAATTAGAGAGGAGCCCCTGATCACTGCAACTAGAGAAAGCCCAGTTGCAGCAATGAAGACCCAGTGGCGCCAAAAATAAATTAAATAAATTAGAAAAAATTTTTAAAGGATGAAGTTTCCATGAAGATCATGTCCTTCTTGTCATATGTCCAGTGCCTATGGCAAGATCTGGCATATGGTCAACGAACACTTTCTGAATGAATGCATGAACGGGGGGAGCTGGGCCAGAATTCAGACAAGAAGTTGAGGCTGGAAATGACTATTTTTGGAGTATTCTTATATAGAGCCATTAGCTGAAAGCACACAACTTAATGGGGCAGCCCAAGCAGAGAGTGAAGAGGCAGAGAGGAAAGGAGGTTCAAGGAAAGATCTTCCTGGGGAAGATGCTGACAGATGCTGCAGGTCTTTATACCAGGGTTGCTAAGAGGGGAAAGAAGAGTCAGCAAGGTGAGTATACACCAGAGAGATTATCAGAAAGTGGGTCTTCTATTCTGAGGCTGAGAACCGTTATATCAGCCTTCTGAGGAGCTACAGCTTGGAATCCTAGAAGGAAGGATGAGGGCCCGCTGGCACCTGAACAAGAAAAGAGATGCAGAAAAAGCAACAGAGTGAAAACCTCCCTGGCTTGTTAAATTCTGCTGGAAGCAAAAGAAATTCCAGCAGTTTCCAGGAAACTGTGGGGAGGAGGAATTGCCCTCCCCAAGACAGTATGACAACCACATCCCAGTAAGCCCAAGACACCTTGCCAGGGTGTCCTGGAGCAGGACTGCCAGCAGCAATGAAGCCAATCTGCCAATTAAGTATTGATCCCCCATTGTCTCACTCTGTCCCTCCCAGTGATTCCAAAGATTCCCACATTCCCCTGGGTCCAAGCTGCTTGCAACAAAATAGAAGTATCCTGTTGGCCACAAACTTTGGTATGATATTACAGGAAAACCCAAATGAAAATTTTGGCCAACCTGGTAATTTCCCACTCACAACTATGACCTTTGCTAATCTTGCGTGGTCTTTCTTGACTGACTTTGCTCATAATTGACTCATCTCCTTGCTGTCTTTCCTGGGTTACCCCCAAGTTATTGGAAGTAGAAGGAATTTCGCCCTGCTATAACAGGGCTTGAAATTGATCTTCAGAAAACAATGCTGTTATTTCTTTTTAATTGTTGTGGATGCTCTCATGTTTCTTTAGAAGGGAAGACGAAATATCCTTGCTGGCTCCATTGGAAGAGAGGGAGAGAGACAAAATATTCAAGTCCAAAGATTTTCTTGAAAAAACAAAACAAAAGATTGTTTTGACCTTTACCCCTGACACAATCCCTGTTTTCAGTTCCCAGAATATGGTTGTTGTTTCTCAGTCTCTCAGTCATGTCTGACTCTTCATGACCCCATGAACTGCAGCACTCCAGGCTTCCCTGTCCACCACCAACACCCAGAGCTTGCTTAAACTCATGTCCATTGAGTTGGTGATGACATCCAACCAGCTCATCCTCTGTCGCCCCTTTCTCCTCCCGCCTTCAATCTTTCCCAGCATCAGGGTCTTTTCTAATGAGTTAGCTCTTCCCATCAGGTGGCCAAAGTATTGGAGCTTCAGCTTCAGCATCCGTCCTTCCAATGAATATTCAGCACTGATTTCCTTAAGGACTGACTGGTTGGATCTCCTTGCAGTCCAAGGGACTCTCAAGAGCCTTCTCCAACACCACAGTTCAAAAGCATCAATTCTTCTGCACTTAGCTTTCTTAATGGTCCAACTCTCACATCCATAGATGAGCATGAGGTCTTAGTAAATGTTTGGTCAAGCAAATTCATGCAATCAGAGGGCATTCACTCACAGACAATGTTTATTTTGGGTGAAATACAAAGATTTCAGACTTCAAGGTCAAAAATTATTCTTTCAGCTGGGTGTTCTGTCTCTTGGAGTGAAGTCACTGTTCTCACTAAGCCAAACACCCAAAGTCATTACTGACATTCCTCCTGCTTCTTCATTTAGTTGCTCACCAAGCTATTGGTTTTTACTCCACAAATTCCTTGCAGATCTGCCCTCATTCCTGTATCCCCACTGTCACTGCCTTCCTTCAAGGTTTATCATCTGGAGCTAGATAGCATCATTACAATCATTGTGTCTCTCTTGGTTCTAGCCAGGAGGAATTTATTCTAGTAACTATATCCAATACGTTTGCTAGTTATCTTTGTCGAATACAGTTAGATGATTATTCTCATATATAATAAACCTCCTGGGAATCACATTTTTTCCCAGAATAAACTGTAAACTCCCTACAGAACTTTCCAGTCTCATGCCCCAGCTGCTTCTCCCATTTCCGCCTGTGACCCAACCACTCTGAGCTATTCATTGCTCCTCAAATGCATCTGATGCTACAATGTTTGTGTATATTTCCTTTCCTTTCTCTCTTTTGCTTGAAGAGAATTTTATCTTCTAGAATCCCCTTTCCAGTCCTTCCTGGGTCTCAGACTTGGTCTCACTCACCCTAACTCCACTCTGCTTATGTCCTAAGTGTTGAAGCAAGTAAGCCATCATCCTTTGTCCTTTGGGGAGACCAAAGACATTCCTTGTATCTCATAAGAGAGGACACAGTCCTTCTTGATGGAGTCTATCTCCACTATTTCTTTCCTGAAATGCTCCCAGAGTGTAAAAGATAAACAGTATTGTGTCCATTAGATATGTGGAAGGAGACAGTCTCAGGCAGGAGTTGTCTCAGCAAGGAAAGATGTAGAAAATAGTACAGGAGCGCCGTCTCTGTACCTTCTTGACTCACTCGCCAAGCATATCTACAAGGAATCACATAGTACCTAAGAGTTTTTCTTAGAATTCCAAGAAAAAAAAAAAAAACCCCAGCTCTCACTGGGAGCCTAAGATGACCTGTTCTGTCCTGCCAGCCAGCAAGCCTGGTGATTCCTTCTAGAAAGCTGTACTGTGTGATGCCCTGTGTGTGTGGTCAGTCTGTCAGTCATGTTCGACTCTTTTGCCACCCCATGGACTGTAGCCTGTCCATGGGATTTCCCAGGCAAGAATAGTGAAGTGGGTTGCCATTTCCTGCTCCAGGGGATCTTTTTGACCCGGGGATTGAACCTGCATCTCCTGCACTGGCAGGAGGATTCTTTTACTACTGCGCCACCTGGGAAGCCCATAATAGTCATTAGCCATATCCAAAGAGGCAGAGAACAGACTTTCAGTAATTCAAGATCCAGGACTTCCCTGGGGGCTCAGATGCTAAAGAATCCACCTGCAAAGCAGGAGACCTGGGTTCAATCCCTGGATTGGGAAGATCCCCTGGAGAAGGAAGAAAACCCACTCTGGTTCTGGCCTGAAGTATTCCATGGACAGAGGAGCCTGGCAGGCTACAGTCCATGGGGTCACAAACAGTTGGACATGACTGAGTGACTTTCACTTCCTTCACACTCAATTAGAAATAAAGATGTAAATGTGGGTTGCAAACTCATATACCTACATAGCCCCATCACCACATGTATACAGAGACACACACCTGTGTTATGACCAAGCTGTTATGACCAAGCTCAGGTCCAATCCAAGGGGAGCTACCACCACTCAGTTCAGCTCCTCTTCTGTCCCTCCCGAGAGATCTGGCCTGCTATCACAAGACTCTACATGCCTCTGGTGGCTCAGATGCTAAAGAATCTGCCTGCAATGCAGGAGACCCCAGTTTAATCCCTGGGTCAGGAAGATTCCCTGGATAAGGAAATGGCTCCCTACTCCAGTATTCCTGTCTGGAGAATTGCATGGGCAGAGGAGCCTGGCAGAACTACAGTCCCTGGGGTTGCAAAGCATCAGACATGCCTGAGTGACTAACACACACAAAGACCAATTAAAAATCTAGATTTGTATGTAAAGCTTCTTAATTTTATAAAATTTGAAAATAACATTTTAAAAAGTTAATCTTAGGGGGGCTGAAAAAATGCACATTGTTAGATTAGGTCCATGAGCCCTCAGATCTCTCTAGTCTGTTCCCCCTCCTTCTCCAAACAAAACATCCTAATACTCAGCACCGATGCTTCCAACCTAAGTAATAGAAATACACTAAGGTCTCCGACTTACAGCTGAAACAGAGGCTAGAAAGCAAACCCACTAATGTTGAAAGGAATGTTCTGAAGGAATCTCTGAGCCTTGTTCCAGCTGTCAGAATGAGGCTCACATATTAAGCATTCTGAGGACCTCACAAGACAACTTATAATTAAGAGCTAAATTATATATGACCAGCTGGCAAATTGAGTATGTTGGGCCATAAAACAATGATCAGTCAGATCGATTTAAGAAAGCGAGATTGCTTCATTGTCAACCCTAAAGCTGCTTCTTATCTGAGCCTTCTTGACCATTTCCTACCCCCCAGGTGGTATTCTTTCGTTGATTCTTTGAAATGAGCCATGTACTCCTTCCTAAAGTACCTCAGAGGAAGCACAGAAAATCTGGGGGCTCCTCACACCCATCCTTTCCATTCCCTCTTTGAGTGGGATGTGCAAATTTGCTTCTCCTTGGAACAGCATCTTGTACATATGGCATGTTCTTGGAGGAGATGTGCCTGCATCTCGGGGAACTCACTTGGGGCCAGGCTGGCACTAGCATATGGCCTTCCCTATCAGAACTGGAACAGCAGGGCATGAGGCTTTGGGTCAGCAGTCAATAGCACCTCAAATCTGGCTACTATTGTGTGTACATGAAAACGAGGATGGATTTAGATGTATTTAACCCTGATTTTTCTGTTACTATGCTGAAATGTGAAATACTGGGAGATATCTGAAGTTTCCCATGTTATATATAAACCTTGCTTGGAAATTAAAAGCATTTCTTTACATACCCCCAACTCTATTGGCTGCCCAGCACCCATTCAATTGTCTTTTGATAATATTACCCTGATTTCCTTTTGGAAAAATTATCTCTTCCCCACTGTATTAGGGACTTTTTTCCCAAATGTTTTATCTTACCCTAGTCAGAGTGAAATACTGTCATTCCTTCACTGGTTCATTTCACAAATATTCACTGAGCATCTACTTTGTTTCAAGCACTGTCCTTGGTGCTGAAAATATGGATTCATAATTAATAGTCAGTGTCTTCTCACTTTTCACTTCATGAAGCTTACATGCTAGTGTACAATCTGGTTTCCTTTGACATAAGTAGGACTAATTGTCAAGCTCCCTCTATGGAGTTAAGATCTTATACAGAATGACACAATAACTAAAAATGATTGGACTCATCTATTTCAATATACCTCCAATAAAACACTCTTGTTTTTGTTTGCTAGTATCGATTTTTATTGCTTGTAAGCAAAGAGGCTGCCCTAACATTGGAGCTGCTTCTCAGTCCATCTGGCCACTAAGTTGCCTTAGGTACAACATCTTACCAAAATCTGGACGTTTTTTTTTTAAATCATTTTGATAAAGATTTGATAAAACAAATTAGTTGAAAATAACTGAAGCTGGGCTTCCCTGGTTGTCCAGTTGTTAAGAATCTACCTCGCAATGCAAGGGACGCTGGCTCAATTCCTGGTCTGGGAAGATCCCATATGCCACGGGGGAACTAAGCTTGTGGGAAACAATTACTAAGCTCGAACTCTAGAGCCGCAACTACTAAGCCCCCTGCACCTAGAGCCTGTGCTCTGCAACAAGAGAAGCCTCTGCAATGAGAAACCCGTACACCGCAACCAAGAGAAGCCCCCACTCACCACAACTAGAGAAAGCCTACGTGCAGCAATAAAGACTCACCACAGCCCCCAAAATAAATAAATCTTATAAAAAGAATAACTGAATCCATGCTGTAGAGAACATTACATGCAGTTTCAGTTCAGTTCAGTTCAGTCGCTCAGTCATGTCCGACTCTTTGTGACCCCATGAACTGCAGCACGCCAGGCCTCCCTGTCCATCACCAACTCCCGGAGTTCACTCAGACTCACGTCCATTGAGTCAGTGATGCCATCCAGCCATCTCATCATCTGTCGTCCCCTTCTCCTCCTGCCCCCAATCACTCCCAGCATCAGAGTCTTTTCCAATGAGTCAACTCTTCACATGAAGTGGCCAAAGTACCGAGTTTCAGCTTTAGCATCATTCCTTCCAAAGAAATCCCAGGGCTGATCTCCTTCAGAATGGACTGGTTGGATCTCCTTGCAGTCCAAGGGACTCTCGAGAGTCTTCTCCAACACCACAGTTCAAAAGCATCAATTCTTCGGCACTCAGCTTTCTTCACAGGCCAACTCTCACATCCATACATGACCACTGGAAAAACCATAGCCTTGACGAGACAGACCTTTGTTGGCAAAGTAATGTCTCTGCTTTTCAATATGCTATCTAGGTTGGTCATAACTTTTCTTCCAAGGAGTAAGTGTCTTTTAATTTCATGGCTGCAGTCACCATCTGTAGTGATTTTGGAGCCAAAAAAAATAAAGTCTGACACTGCCCCATCTCTCTCTCTCTTGAATCCCCATAGAAATCAAGGATACTCAAAGCACAATTTTAATGATAACTATTGGTATCTTCTCACTAGGATATCGATGCTGTCCTTAGGCAGTGGTGCTAGAAGTATGCATGCTCTAGTTCTTGCCTATCTTGGTTTCTTCCATATTTTAACTTATCCACTTTTCCATCCCTCAGTGACTGGCATAGCTTACTGTTTGGAACATGCTTTAGTAATTGTTTTTGTATCCGTGTATGCATGCTAAGTCATTTCAGTCGTGTCCCAACTCTTTGTGACTCGATGGACTGTAGCCTGCCAGGCTCCTCTGTCCATGGGATTCTCCAGGCAAGAATATTGGAGTGGGTTGCCATTTGCTCCTTCAGGGGAGCTTCCCAACTCAGGGATTGAACTGTCTCTTATGTCTCCTGCATTGGCAGATAGGTTCTTTACCACTAGCGCCACCCGGGAAGCCCTCTTGTGTCAGTGCCAACATCCTAATGGCTTGTCTTTCCTTCTGGGAGTCATGAAGAGAAAGTGAGTCTCTGAGATGTGCCACTAAGGCAGCCTATCTCTTTCTAAGCTGAACTGCTACACGGCAGTAGAACACAGAACTTGCTTTGGTTATTTTCAGGTCTAAGCAGATGATGCAAACAAATAAATATAGAAAGACATAGGGCACTCTAAGGTGGTGGGAGCCTGGGTATCAGAGAGTATGTGCCTTGCTTTATAGAACCAGCGGCCACTCAGCTGTTGCCATATAGAAATGTGTGGTCAGAATTGCCAGATCTTCCCAATTTTTAAAAAAGTATTTATCTATTCATTCATTTATCTATTTTTGTTTGCTCTGGGTCTTTGTTGCTGCATGTGAGCTTTCTCCAGTTGTGGCACATGGGCTTCTCACTGCAGTAGCTTCTCTTGCTGCCGAGCATGGGTTCTAGAGCATGCCAGCTTCAATAGTTCCTACACGTGGGCTCGGTGGTTGTGGCTCATGGGCTCCAGAGCACAGGCTCTGTAGTTGTGGTGCATAGACTTAGTTGCCCTGAGGCATGAGGGATACTCCAAGACCAGGGATCAAATTGATGTCCCCTGCACTGCAAGGCAGATTCTTAACCATTGGACCACGGGGGAAACCCAGGTCTTCCCACTGTTCAAGAGAAGTCTTGAAATCTGGACTTGTGGGTAAATCTACCAATTTTTGGATTTTGATGATTAACTAAATGGGAATTCATGCTTGAAGACCAAACAAGACATGTTTATGGATAGATTTTAGTCTAGGCACTCGGTTTTCAGCTCTGGACCTTTCTTCATCTCTGCAATGCATCCTGTAATATATCAGTTTCCTGTGCTTCTGGCTACTTTATACTTTATGCTTTGTTCTTCCTTATTCTCTTGCCTTGTTTGAAATTGATAACCTTATTCCAGACCACTTGCTTTATGGTGTTGCTCTAGGAACTACTCCACACTCTGATCCTTAGTTGCCCTTTGACTTCATTCCAAGCCTGAGGATGGTTGGCCAAGCCTTCCAGCCTCCAGCCCCTGCTTGAATGCTCTCCATGACAGGGAATTTACTACTGCCCATAAGCAGATTGCATCATATAAAGTCATATAATGTAATGGAAAGCCTGCAGATTTTGGAGTAAAATAAATACAAGTTCATCCCAGCTTAGCTACTTAGCCTGGGCAAGCCACTTTCATCTGTTAAACAAATACTCATTTGAGGAATTAAATGTGATGACATTGGTCAGCATGGTGTCCCTTTCACATAGGAAGTGCGAGGATCATAGCAGTGGTTTCCAATCTATCATTTCCTGTCCACTGGTCTCGGGAATGCCCTCCTGAGTATATGTCAAATCTCACTGTCACATTGTGGTCTTTCAAAAGTAAGAGCCATGTTCCTATCTTCCTGTGTGTTTTCTAGACTCAATGGAATTGGTCATTTCAAGTGTAGAGAGACCCCATATGGACATTAACCCCGGTCATTCCTGGGTTTCAGACAAGATGGGGAGGTGTTTATGCAGTCATGATTATTTGGAGAGACAACAATGAGCAGTCCTTATGAGAGCTCTTGGTTCCTTCCCCAGGAATTGAACCTGGGTTGCCGGAAGGAAAACCAGGAATCCTAGACCACCAGGGGCTAGAGGCTAGAAGAAAATTTCCCCTGGCTGTTGCCCCCACTGAAAGCAAGAATGTTTCACAGAGGCAAAAACAATAAAAAGAGGCACAAAACTTATTATTAAAGACAGCACGATGTGTGGGACAGCACACACAGAGAAGCAGTTTATATATGTAAGTCAGAATCGAGGCAGAGACACACACCCAGTGAGAAGGTGTATGGGCATCCTCTATAAACAGGAGGAGCTCAGTAAGGAGGCGATTTAAATCACTTACATAGGACGTCCTTCCGGGTCTTTGTTTACCTTTGGCCAATTATCTTGTTTCTTTATTCTCTCCTGACTGCTCCTAGGACCCTCCCCAAGATGCGAGCACGACTTCTGCTAAGATGGACCCCAACCCAGAGCCCTGTGGGTTCATATCCACACCTATTATGGGGTAGCACCCCTTCCATTTTTGACCCCCTAGAAGGCTTCCTGAGCATGTGCAGACAGGAAAGGTCTTCCTTGACCTTAGGAGTAGTCATCTTATCTCTTTACTTCAGCAGAGCTCAGCTTCTGCCATTAGCTTTGTCCCTGGAGTATCTGGGTGAGAACAAAGCTTGAATTTTACTCCACTTGACAAACACCAGCTGTCCAGCCCAGGAGCCCATCTATCTCCTACCTCAGTGATAGACAGGGCCTTCTGGAAACCTGTGGGGGGGATGGAGGATCTACCAGGGGAAGGGGTCATCTCAGGAAGAGGTTCTCATTGGAGGGGGTTTCATTCAGTTCCAATGCTCCAATTTGAGAGGCGGAGGTGGGAGTAGGGTAAAGGTCTTTCTCAGCACTGGGATTGTGTCCACAGCACCTGTGGGCACATGCCCAGCTGAAGGCAGTGCATCAACAAATGAGCACAAGAAGAACAAAAGGAAAAGAGCTGCTCTGATTCTGTAAAACACAGGGACCCAGGGCAGGATGGTTTGGAAGCTCATGAGACTAACTGGACTCTGAGGGTGAGGGTTTGCTTCTCACCACCACCATCCCCAGTAGACAAACCCCTCTCAGGATTAAAGGAATACTGGCTTATGCAGTGCTTTACACATGAGACTTGCAATAATTGCTATTATTCAGTGTGATGGTGTGTGGCTTATAGCGTCTGTGACTTGACAATCAAGTAATGAGCTATTGATGAAGGAAATGAACCTGATGACAGCTGGGGCTGGAGACCATTAATGTATGAGCCTTTTCCTGCTGATATTATCACCTGGGACTCTTTGATAATAGCTAATAATTATAATCACATTTATTGAGATGTTACTCTGTGCAGGGAGTGCTTTATATGGGTTATCCCATGTAAGCCTCACAACAATTCTATGAGAAAATTGTTATTACTGTTCTTATTTACAGATCAGGAATCTGGGCAGATGAAAGCACTTCCCACTCAGTGTTGGGAAGTGCGGGCTTCCCAACATCTAGAGGGTTTAAGAGACACAAGTAGAGAAGTAACAGAGTGTAATAGGGAATCTAACTCCACATTAGATCTTTTTCTTTCACTTTAACCTTTTTATTCTATTGCTTTTGCTTTGAATTAAAAACACTGCCTATAACTTGAGATATACAGGATAGTCCATTCTCAAGGCTCTGACCTTTAAGGGCATAACACTTCCCCATTCATAAAAGAGAGATAAAAAGTTGTAGAACAGAACAACACTTGTCTTGCTGGAGGTTTCAGGAACATCATGAACTGACCTACCTGAACAGGTGCAGGAACAAAAGATTCCTGCCCCAAGAAGTTTGCAACAAACAACCACTCTCCTCCCCATTTTAGTATAAAAGAAGCCTGAATTCTGACTGAGGTAAGGCGGTTCTCTAGGATGTCTGCCTGCCATCTTCTCAGTCTGCTGTCTTTTCAAATACGGTTGTTATTCCTTGCCCCAATGACTCATCCATCTCCCAACTTATTGGCCAGTCTTGTGTTGAGAAGAACAAGTTTTGACTCAGTAGCAAGAGTACATGTGGTCCACTGAGCTCTGCTTGTCCTCAAGGAGGGCTGATGTTCAGACTGAGCAGAGATGGGCCGGAAGCATCATAGGTGAGGATTCCATGGAGATGGAATCCTCTACTTGACTCTACTTTCCTATGGTAATAGGGAAACAGCAGTGTCCATGCCTTCCAGATATTAATGTGGTTGTGAATCAGATGGGGATCCTATTACAATGCAGACTCTGAGTCAGTAGATCTGGGGTGAGGGCCAAGATTCTACTAAGCTTAAAATCCCCTGCTGCTTCTGCTGCTGCTAAGTCGCGGCAGTCGTGTCTGACTCTGTGCGACCCCAGACACGGCAGCCCAGCAAGGCTCCCCCGTCCTTGGGATTCTCCAGGCAAGAACACTGGGGTGGGTTGCCATTTCCTTCTCCAACGCATGAAAGTGAAAAGTGAAAGTGAATTCGCTCAGTCGTGTCCAACTCTTAGCGACCCCATGGACTATAGCCTACCAGGCTCCTCTGTCCATGGGATTTACCAGGCAAGAGTACTGGAGTGGGGTGCCAATTCTGCAGGTCCACAGATCACATCGTGGGTAGCAAGGATCTAGGCAACTCTGAAACAATGGAGCCTGTGGTTAAAGAACTGACCTTGTGGGAAAGGAGTAGCCTAATTCTGGTCTCAACTTATTCTGCCACTGAGCTAATTCAAACCTGCCAAATCAACTCATTGCTATATTAGCAGAGGGGACAGTCGCAAGGAAATGAGACTCCACAGCCACTCACATGGATCTTTCCTTAGTTCCCCAAATGAAGCTAAAATGCTTTGCCATTACACAACATTAAAAAATTGCACATTCAATGTAGCAAAACCACAAAGTTAATAAAGCTAATTTTTTAACGTCAGTTTAATGAGATGGTAATATGTTTAATATTGTGGTAAATCAGCACCTATTAAGTGAACAGGATATAAATTACTATAGACAAGTTTCTCTTCCTTTTAGCAGTGTCTCTCTGATTCTTAGTGTGAAATCACTGCAAAATTTATTTTTGTAAAGCTCATGATGATGCTATGTGGCCTTCATTTGATTCAAAATTATCTTTTATCTGTTACGCTCACCTCTCTCATTTTTGCATTAGCCTGTGACAATGAAAGTCATATGTTATTGCTTCCATGATGACAAATCAAAATTTTCTTTTAACAACATTAGAAGCCAAAGTCTTCTCTCATCAAAATGTCTTTGGATTACGAAAAGGAATCTTTGCTTTTATTTCTGACAAAATAGTTCTAAAGGAATACAAAAACCAGAAGATGCAAAATTATGTCATCTTGTTTGTTTATTAATTTTTAAGTTATTTTTTTAATTTTTATTTTTTTATTTCATCAAAACAGTATATTTTTACTTCCTACTTCCTCATGTGAGAATATAGAGTATCAGTTCTGTTTCCATGTCTATTTCCCCAACTTCTTCTGAATTGTTACTTTTATAATGCCATATTTACAGTACTTACATTTGGTTCTACAATGGTGATTAGTCCTCTGAACTTTATCAGTAGATTGATTCTGAAAATTGAAAATCAATAGTGATTTCATTATTATGAGTGTTTAAACATGACTTGGAGAAGGCAATGGCACCCCACTCCAGTACTCTTGCCTAGAAAATCCCATGGATGGAGGAGCCTGGTAGGCTGCAGGTCATGGAGTCGCTAAGAGTCGGACACAACTGAGCAACTTCCCTTTCACTTTTCACTTTCATGCATTGGAGAAGGAAATGGCAACCCACTCCAGTATTCTTGCCTGGAGAATCCCAGGGACGGGGAAGCCTGGTGGGCTGCTGACTATGGGGTCGCACAGAGTCAGACACAACTGAAGCAACTTAGCAAACATGGCTCACAACACAGCATTTCTATGATTAAATCTTCTTTCTTGTATGACTTTTCATCTGGAGTTCAATTTTTTTGGAACTAATTACTTTTGGCATATTTTAAATTTTGTTCAACCTCTTCCACAAATTTGGCATTCTATCAAGTCCTCCTGTTTCCCTGGAGAACACCGCCTGAGCCTCATGTGTCTGATAATGTCTTTATTCTACCATTTTCTTTATTGATACTTTAGTTATGTACTGAATCCTAAACTGAATTGGTTTTCCCCCCAAAAGTCAAAAGTTCCTAATGTCTCAAGTTGTTGGTGAGTAGTATAAAGCTGTCTTTTTGTTTGTGTTTCAAATTTGCTCATTACTTCATTGCTACTCTTCCCTATCATTCATCTCTTGGTCAGATGTTCAGGGCTCCTGTGCTGATCTGAGGGTTTGGGTTTTTTTTTTTTTTTTTTTTTCCACCTCTGTGTTTTACCATTCTACTTCTGAGATATTTCCCAGATCATTTTTCCAACTTTTCGATTGAATTATTTTCTACTCTGACAAATATATCTTTACTATCTGGGAGAAAATTTCTTGGTCTGTGTTTATTCCATTTTCTTGGTATGTGTTTATCCCTAACCCAATGCTTCTTTTAATATTTTCTTAAATCTCTCTGAGGACGTACCTTAGAGTCTGGGTATGCTCCCTCCTGTTCTTTGCAAGATTCCTGTTCCCTCCAGAATCATGTTGTGTGTCTGCCCCTTTTAATGTGGGAAATTCTCTCATTTGAAGACTTTGAGCTCTGTAAGCTCAAGAACAAGTCAGTTAAACTTGATGAGGTTCCTGTGGCATAAGTGGATTTTGCTCATTTTGCCAATTTGCTCTAAGTGAGACCAGGAGGCAAGTAAATCCTAACCTGGTGAGTCGCTAAATGATCAAACGTAAAAGACATTTCTCTGGAGCTTTCCAGTTTCTCTAGACGAGAATACTCCTTTTTAAAAGTATTGGAATAGAAGCCAAGCTTCCAAGAATTATGTCTTCCAGAGTGAAGTGGATTTCACTGTTTCGTATATAGACTTTTTTAAATGAACTTTTACATTTTATATTGGGGCATTGTCAATTAGGCAGTTTCCTAGGTGGCTCAGTAGTAAAGAACCAGTCTGCAATGCAGGAGATGCAGGAGACGAGGGTTCAGTCCCCAGGTTGGGAAGATCCCTTGGAAAATGAAAAGGCAATCCACTCCAGTATTCTTTCCTGGAGAATCCCATGGACAGAGGAGCCTGGTGGGCTACTGTCCACAGGGTCACAAAGAGTTGGACATGACTGAAGTGACTGAGCACGCACGCATAGTCGATTAACAATGTTGTGACAGTTTCAGGTGAACAGCCAAGGGACTCAGTCATGCATATACAAGTATCCATTCTCCCCCAAATACCCCTCTCATCCAGGCTGCCACGTAACACTGAAAAGAGTTCCGTGTGCTGTATAGTAGGTCCTTGATGGTTACCCATTTCATTAATCACTTTGTTTTCTACCACTATGATGGTAATCTTTACCCTCTTTTATACCTCATATTTCATAGTTTGCTGCTACTGCTGCTAAGTCGCTTCAGTCGTGTCTGACTCTGTGCGACCCCATAGACGGCAGCCCACCAGGCTCCCCCGTCCCTGGGATTCTCCAGGCAAGAACACCGGAGTGGGTTGCCATTTCCTTCTCCAATGCATGAAAGTGAAAAGTGAAAGTGAAGTTGCTCAGTCGTGCCCGACTCTTAGCGACCCCATGGACTGCAGCCTACCAGGCTCCTCCATCCATGGGATTTTCCAGGCAAGAGTACTGGAGTGGGGTGCCATTAGGGACCCTTAAATATGTGGAAAGACATACTGGCTCCCTCCTCATTTAAATCTCCTTCCTCTACTTATGCTGGGCTGTGGCTTTCTGGATTCTGCTTCACCGGTTTTCAATTCTTCATATCTTATCCATCTTCCAGAAATTAGATGAAATCATTCTTCTGATGATTCTCTTTTATATTCTCTTGTCATTGAATATCGAGATGTTATTTTCATTCCTGTAGTAACATTTTATGGAGGTATTTGGGAGAGGGAATTTTGTCAAACAGTCAACTTCAACCAGAAGTCATTATTCTTCCCTTGACATCAGAAATGCCAGTCTACTGGCAGCCTAGCCTTCCCTAGATCGTTAAAGGTAGGTGCTTCCTTTAATTGGCACCAGTGATTACTTGGTGTCAATGAAATTATAAACCACATGCAAAGACAGTACTTGATCATAAGAGTATGTGTCAGTTAAAGATGGTATTTCCTATAAGTAATAAGTGGCCTCAACTCAATGTGTTTAAACAATAAGAAAATGTATTATCTCATACATCATTAAGTCGGGGGAGGCAAGACCCATAGTAAGTACAATTAGGACTCTGTTTATTTTTGAGATTTTGTTGGCTGCTTTTATATGTATGTGGACTCACATTAGCTTCCACGTGGTGACAAAATGGCTTCCTGCACGAACACAAGGTGATTTCCTGCATAAACACAAGACGGCTTCCTGTATGTGCAGAAGGCGGCTTCCTTCACGGACACTACAGGCAACGAGGGAAATTGCTTCCCCTCTTTTGAATTGTGTGCATGAGAGAGGAGGGGAAAAAACCTTACCCCAACCACAAAAGAGAAAAGTCATCCTGGCAATCTTAAGCCTACCCTACACTGTGAAGTCACCAGGAATGC
The DNA here is from genome assembly GCF_029378745.1 of Bos indicus. Taxonomy (NCBI): domain Eukaryota; kingdom Metazoa; phylum Chordata; class Mammalia; order Artiodactyla; family Bovidae; genus Bos; species Bos indicus. Next base: position 24,185,034 of record NC_091784.1, on the reverse strand, counting down.
TAGCGTACTTAAATCTGTGTTTCTGAAACAAATAATTGCAAGAGAAATAGGATCGCCATGATTTTCAAAAAGAAACCAGAATCCACTTTGAGAACGTGGGCTGAGTGAGATGTGGGCATACCTGAAGGGAAGATGGGGCTTTGAAAAAGATGACTGGGAAATAGGACACAGGATGGTTCAATAACAGGGCCCACCATTGGTGGATGACCAAGCACAAGAAACGAATCACCAGTCCAGGTTCGATGCAAGATACAGGAAGCTTGCGGCTGGTGCACTGGGATGACCCAGAGGGATGGGATGGGGAGGGAGGCGGGAGGGGGGTTCAGGATGGGGAACACGTGTACACCCATGGCGGATGTTGATGTATGGCAAAACCAATACAATATTGTAAAGTAAAAAAAAAATAAATTAATTAATAAAAAATTTTTAAATTAAATAAATAAATAATTAGTGCCAGCATGACAATGTACCTTTTAAGGATCCTCATAGAGAACCCTCAGGCACCTGACAACACATTTATGAAACGCCTTATAGCCCTCACACCACACTTTCTCCAAGGAGCAGGTCTTTCCGTCACTGCCTGTGTGCTCCCTACAGCAAGTAGACTCAATGTGCCCTCTGAAATGAAAGTTGCCTGGGGGGTCTTTTTAAAAAAATATTGACTCATTTATTTTGGCTACTGGATTTTCACTGTTATATTTGCTGTCTGTAGTGACAGAGAGCAGGGGCTACTCTCTAGTCGCGGTATGTGGGCTGCTCATTGCGGTGTCTTCTCTTGTTACTTAGCACGGGCTCTAGGGCATGCGGGTTTCAGGAGTCGCTGCACTTGGACTCAGTAGTTGCAGCTCACGGACTCCAGAGCGCAGGCTCAGTATTTGGGGCTCGTGGGCTTAGTTGCCACACAGCATGTGGGATCTTCCCGGACCAAGGACTGAACTAGTGTCCCTTGCATTGGCAGGTGGATTCTTAACCACTGGACCACCATGGAAGCCCTGTCTGGAGGATCTTAATTGCTGCTACTGAAAGGAGAATCCCCATCAGAGTTTTGAGTCAGCTTTCTGGGAGATAAAGCCATGATGCTGTCCCAATCCTGGAGACATTTAAAAAAGAGTGACCGTTATTACTATTCTCCAACATTACCATTCCTTTCTACTGCCTGACTTCAATTTATAGCTCATGCTCAGTTCTTGATCACGCTGCTATCTGCCTCCACCTCCTATATTAATACCGTGTGTGGGAGTAATTCATCGTCCAATGTATTACAAAAGTGTCAACCGTGCTAGGTTCATCCAGGCAACATTAAAGTTCAATTAAAACAGAAACTTGCAGAGTAAGTGAATGTTATCTTACCTAGGCCCAAGAATAATTTTTCAGACTTTGAAGGTCCAAGTTCTGTTAGTAAAATTAGAAAAAAAATTATGTAACTTGGGAAAGCTGAGCAGGTCAAATTTGAATGACTTTGCTTTTATTCATGGATTTATTCCACACATGTTCCTGAATGTCTCCTATGAGAAAGCAGCTGGATGAGACCCTTAGGGAGACCTAGATGCTCTCCACCCATAGCTGCTGCTGCTGCTGCTGCTGCTGCTGCTAAGTCGCCTCAGTCGTGTCCAACTCTGTGCGACCCCATAGACGGCAGCTCACCAGGCTCCCCCGTCCCTGGGATTCTCCAGGCAAGAACACTGGAGTGGGTTGCCATTTCCTTCTCCAGTGCATGAAAGTGAAAAGTGAAAGTGAAGTCGCTCAGTCATGTCCAACTCTTAGCGACCCCATGGACTGCAGCCTACCAGGATCCTCCGCCCATGGGATTTTCCAGGCAAGAGTATTGGAGTGGGGTGCCATTGCCTTCTCCGCTCCACCCATAGAGTAGTGTCTTAAATTGTTGTTTAGTCACTAAGTCATGTCCAACTCTCTTGCAACACCATGGACTGTAGCCTGCCAGGCTTCTGTGCTCATGGAATTTCCCAGTCAAGGATACTGGAGAGGGTTGCCATTTCCTTCTCCAGGGGATCTTCCCGACCTAGGGATGAACCCACATCTCCTGCATTGTAGGTGGATTCCTCACCCACTGGGCCACCAGGGAAACCTCAGTGTCTTAAATAAAGTTCCTCAAAGACACAGACTACTGAGATGGAGGTCTATTAGAGGTGCTCTTGGAATTAGCACCTGTGAAAGAGTGAGTGAAGCAAGATTGACCAAAAGAAGAAATTGAGCAACAATGCAATTGCAGCAAAGGACTGAGCTCATTCCCACAGGGAGCTCTGGATGGGGGATGGCCTTTTATTGTTACCCTGAATTGAAGCAAGGAAGCCAGCCGGTGTGCTTCATCCACTTGACTAGTCACTGGAATTTCACAGCTGCTGACGAAAGGCCGTAACTTCCGGCAAGGCAGCTCCCTTCAGCAGAAAACAATTCTGGCAGAGTGACTCAGCTGTGAGCCATCCCCAGCCAACATTCCCAGAAGCTGAGGAATAAATGCCTTGGTTCTGAGGGGAATCTGGGCGGTTGCACCCCAGGGAGTGGAGTTAAAAATGTATAGCTTGACTTCTGGTCAAGGGAGAATTATAAGGTATGTGTCTTAAAGCTCTACTGCTATTCCAAACACATGGCAACAAATGAGAAAATGTAGAAAGTAATTAGTGAACTTCCTTGGTGGTACAGTGGATAGGAGTCCACCTGCCAATGCAGGGGATGTGGGTTCAATCTGTGGTCAGGGAAGATTCCACGTGCCGTGGAGCAACTTAGCCCATGTGCCACAGCTACTGAGCCCCAGCTCTAGAGTCCATGAGCAGCAACTACGGAGCCGGCGTGGCCCAGAGCCTGTGCTCCACAGCAAGAGAAGCCACTGCAATGAGAGGCCCGTGCACCGCAACTAGAGAGTTGCCCTGCTCACTGCAACTAGAGAAAGACTGCACACAGCAGTGAAGGCCTGACACAGTCAAAGATAAACAAACAAAAAGAATCTTAGGTTTTACAAAAAGTAATTAGTGAAGATGTGCTTTCATATAAGATATAAAAACAAGAATTTTAAGGATATATTCATATATCTAAAAGTGAAAATGTTAGTCACTTTTCATGACCCCATGGACTGTAGCCCGCCAGGCTCCTCTGTCCCTGGAATTCTCTGGCAAGAATACTGGAGTGGGTAGACATTCCCTTCTTCAGGGGATCTTCCCGACCCAAGGTCTCCTCCATTGCAGCTGGACTGTTTACCATCTGAGCCGCCAGGGAAGCCCACGTATATCTGACACGTTGCCCTAATATGAATGCTCTTCCTGGGCCCGAGATGAGTCTTCATCACAATGAGATGATTTTCTACAGTAATTAGAGCAAAGTTTCCTTACTTGTATCCCATGAGAGTGAGAGCGAAAAATCAACCTCTCCTATAACCTCAAAATTAACCACAGACTTACCCTCCAGTCTGTGTCACCCCAATCCAAAACCAGTCAAGAATCATTATCTGTAGAGCAGAAATGGAAGGTAGTATAGGGGATCCTGGAGCAGTCAAAAGGCAGGTGGGGGTTTGGCTCCTGTGAGAAGATGGAGACTAAACATTCCCCACAACAGGAAGGGGACAAGAGCCAAGATTACTGCTTCGGTGCAGGAGATAGACTCTCTTTTCCCACCTCTGAAAGAAAGCTGAAAAAGCTGAGACTTACTACAATGAGAGAGTGAGGCAGTCAGGAGGGAGTAAACACAGCCTCTCTCCAAAATTTGGATAAGCAGCCCAGTGGCTCAGTAGAGGCATCTGTGTTAGTCCAGTATGATCAACATGTACCTTAATTCAACCACAGAAAACCCGGTTCTGGATCGGGGGTTGTGGAGAGCCAGCTGCAAACCTGCAAGCAGAGAGGAGTGAACACAGAGAAAAAGAGGAGGGGAAATAAAAGCTTTTCACTGCAGATGAGACAATAATACAGAATAATGAAGTATTCAGTGAGGTCTAATATTAAGAAAGAGATCCTATAGAGTCTGCAACGAACAACCAACAGAGTGGTGATTAATAAAAATAACAATAAGCAAAAAATAGAATAACCTGAAGTTAATGTTAAAATAATTTTTCAGAGGGTGCTATCAGCATCATGGTGGCATAAGAAGCCCCTCATTTTTGTCCCCCTCTCTCCCAAACAACAACAAAGATGCAGTAGCCATCCATGGCCAGAAGTATCTTCATGGAGCTGCGAGATCCAGCATCATATAGGACCTGAGAGGAGCCGTACCCACGTGTGTGGGCTAATGTGCAGGTAGACCTTGGTCCTGGCTATGGACCTGCTGTGGGCTGTGAATTGGCTCCAGCCCCTCTCCGTTGCAGCCCATGAGCCCCCAGTAAACACCGTCTTAGATAATCACCCACAGATAAAAGAGCCTTTGCAAAAGTCTAGGTTTCAAGAGGACAGGTTCCAGTACACTGTTGGGGGAAAACAGATGAGTTGGGGTGCACCATAGTGCATGAGATGAACAGTTTTATTGGTGCACACATACAGACACACATGGACACACACACATGTGAAACTGCAAGAAAATAAATTTGATTTAGCTTTTCACCATATATACAAAATTAGAAACAGTCTAAAAATGTACAAGGCAAAGCTATTCAATCTTTTAGGATCAGTATAGAAGACAGTCTCTCTAGGTAGTGAGGCATTTCTTAACCAATATAGAGAAATTACTAAATATAAAGTAAAATATGAATAAACACAAGTACATTAAAATAAAGTATTTTGTTTACCACACTTCACTAGACAAATTGGAAAGGTAGGTCGTAACTTGACATTTGTATGAATCTGGATTTTATAGTCACTTGGAAATGGCAATTCTGAATTTCCAAAGATTATTTTAAAACACTATATGCTCTTAAGCAAGTTCAAGTCTTTTCCTCAAACTGGATTTATACCCTTACTTTTTTCATAGTAAGGCTTTGTATTTGTCGCCATTAAAAGTCTGAATTTTAAACAGAAAAAAAGAATATGTGGGATATATGTGTGTGTGTGTGAAAGTGAAAGTGTTAATCACTCAGTCATGTCTGACTCTGCTATCCCATGAACTGCAGACAGGCCCCTCTGTCTATGGAAATCTCCAGGCAAGATTACAGGAGTGGTTTGCCATGCCCTTCTCCAGGTGATCTTTCTGGCTCAGGGACTGAACCCAAGTCTCCTGTGCTGCAGGCAGATTCTTTATCCCTGAGCCACCAGGGAAGCCCCGACATAAACTCTAGACTGATATAACTAGCAAGAATTGGTGAATTGAAAGTACTACTAGAGTACTGTAAGATGCAGACAGACAAAAATATTTTTTCATTGAACAATAATTAAGAAACATAGAGAATAAATTGGTAGTAACTAAAATACATCTAACAGAAAAATTTTAAGTATAGAATAAAGTGAATAGCAGAGTAGAAATATTTAAAAAGATGATGGCTGAGAATTTTCTGGATTTGCTGAAAAATGCACCAAATCCAAGTAAACTATGTGAAAATGAATGTTCATCCAAATACATTGTAGGGAAATTTAAGGACATCAAGAAATATTGGCCTTTAAGTTACCAGCAGAAATAGATTACCCACAAGGAAATGACAATTACATTGTCAGCAGACTTCTCATCCACAACCATTAATGCCAGAAAACAATGGAGTAATGTATCTTCAGTGCTGAGGGGAAAATAACCATAACCTATAATTTCATACTTGGCTAAATGTAAAGGAAAAATAAATGCATTTTCAAATATCAATGATTAAATTAAATACTGCCTGTAGATCCTTCCTTTGTAACTCATCCGGTAAAAGAATTCACCTGCAAAGCAGGAGACTTCAGTTCGATCCCTGAGTGGGAAAGATCACCTGGAGGAGAGCAATGAACCCTGGTTCAATTCCTGGGTCAGGAAGATCCGCTGGAGAAGGGATAGGCTACCCACTCCAGTATTCTTGGGCTTCCCTGATGGCTCATATGGTAAAGAATCTGCCTGCAGTGTGGGAGACTTGGGTTGTATCCTTGGCTTGGGAAGATCCCCTGAAGAAAGGAACAGCTACCCACTCCAGTATTCTGGCCTGGAGGTTTCCATGGACAAAGGAGCCTGGCAGGCTACAGTCCATGGGGTCACAAAGAGTCAGACACAAGTGAGAGATTTTCACTTTCACTTTTTCATAGGCCCTTCTGGGCACTCACAGAAAGATTGTCAAAAGGCATAATTCAGGAAGAAAGAGATAATTTTTTAAATTGTCATTGGAATATAGTTGCTTTAGAATGTTGTGTTAGTTTCTGCTGCACAGCAAAGTGAATCAGTTATACACATACATATATTCACTCTTTTTTTTAGATTTCCTCCCCTTTTAGGTCACCACAGATCATTGAAGTAGGTTTTCATTAGTCATTTACTTTATACATAGTAATGTATGTCAGTCAGTCCCAATCTCCCAATTCGTCCCATCTCTCCCATTCCCCCACTTGGTAACCATAAGTTCGTTCTCTACATCTATGACTCTATTTCTGTGTTGCTAATAAGTTCATCTGTACTATTTTCCTCAATTCCACATATAAGTGATATTATATGATATTTGTCTTTCTCTTTCTGACTTACTTCAGTCTGTATAACAGTCTCTAGGTCCATCCATGTCTCTGCAAATGGCACTATTTTGTTCTTTTCCATGGCTGAGTAATATTGCATATTATCACATTATCATATCTTCTTTTTTTTTAATTTTATTTTATTTTTAAACTTTACATAATTGTATTAGTTTTGCCAAATATAAAAATGAATCCGCCACAGGTATACACGTGCTCCCCATCCTGAACCCTCCTCCCTCCTCCCTCCCCACACCATCCCTCTGGGTCGTCCCAGTGCACCAGCCCCAAGCATCCAGTATCGTGCATCAAACCTGGACTGGCATCTCGTTTCATACATGATATTTTACATGTTTCATATTTTCTTTATCCATTCCTTTGTTGATGGACATTTAGGCTGCTTCCAAGTCCTAACTATTTCAATAGTGCTGCAATGAACATCAGGGTGCATGCATCCTTTTGAATTATGATTTTCTTCAGCTATATGCCCAGGAGTTGGATTGCTGGGCTCTACTTTTAGTTTTTTAAGGAACCTCCATACTGTTCTCCATAGTGGCTGTATCAATTTACATTCACACCACAGTGTGGAATTTACAATCCCACCTTTTCTGCATTTATTATTTGTAGACTTTTTGACGATGGCCACTCTGATTGGTGTGAGGCGATATCTCATTGTAGTTTTGAATTGCATTTCTCTAATTAGTGATGCTGAGCATCTTTTCATGTGTTTGTTGACCACCTGTATGTTTTTAGAGAGATGTCTATGTAGGTCATTCAACCATTTTTTGATTAGGTTTTTCTTGATACTAAACTACATGAGCTGTTTATATATTTTGGAGGCTATTCCCTTGTCATTTCCTTCATTTACAAATATTTTCTCCCATTCTGAGGGTTGTCTTTTCATTTTATTTTTGGTTTATTTTGCTAGGGCAGAAATGTTTAAGTTTAATTAGGTTCCATTTGTTTATTTTTGTTTTTATTTTTATTACTCTAGGTTGTGGATCAAAAAAGGCCTTGGTCTGATTTATGTCAAAGAGTGTTCTGCCTACGTTTCCCTTGAAGAGTTTTGTAGTGTCTGGCCTTACATTTAGGTTTTTAATCCATTTTGAGTTTATTTTTGTGTATGGTGTTAGGGAGTATTCTAGTTTCATTCTTTTACAAGCGGCTGTACAGTTTTCCCAGCACCATTTATCAAACAGATTGTCTTTTCTCCACTGTACATTTTTGCCTCCTTTGTCATAGATTAGGTGACCATAGGTGCGTGGGTTTATCTCTGGAGAAAGAATTTTTGACCTGAATCAGGCAGCCAGTAAATAAACATTTATTGAGCGTCTATTATGCATCAAACACTGGGCTTGACACTGTAGGTAAATAACTCCTAGCCTACAGAGTTTATTCATTGTTGTTCAGTCACTAAGTCATGTTTAACTCCTCGTGACCCCGTAGACTGCAGCACCCCAGGCTTCCCTGTCCTTCACTGTCTCCTGGAGTTTGTTCAAACTCATGTCCATTGAGTCAGTGATACCATCCAACCATCCTATCCTCTGTCACACCCTTCTCCTATCGCCAATCTTTCTCAGCATCAAGGTCTTTTTCAATAGGTTGGCTCTTCCTATTAGGCAGCCAAAGTATTGGAGCTTCAGCTTCATCATCAGTCTTGCCGATGAATAGTCAGGGTGGGTTTCCTTTAGGATTGACTGGTTTGATCTCCTTGCAGTCCAAGGGACTCTCAAGAATCTTTTCCAGCACCTCAGTTCAAAAGTATCAGTTCTTCAGTGCTCAATCTTCTTCATGGTTCAACTCTCACATCTGTACATGACAACTGGAAAAACCACAGCTTTGATTATATGAACTTTTATCAGCAAAGTGATGTTTCTGCTTTTGGTCTAGCTTTAAAGAACTAAGTTGAAGAGCATCTCAAGCAGAAGGAATGGATGGTAGAAAGGTCTATGGGCATGAAATCACATGGGTGTTGAAAGTATAAGTAATCAAGGGTTGAGGTCAAATGGCTCATGGTTGAAAGAGCTGAAACTGAAAAGACTGACTGAGTCCAGAATACTCTTAAAGGCAATGGGGATCCATTAAGAGCTTTTAAGAGTGATTAAGTCCTGGTAATTTCAATTTGGTATCAACATGGGTTGTTAAAAATGGGAATACAGAATGTGTGAACCCCCAAACCCTCCTTCCAGGGAGATTAAAGATGTTAGCCCTTTTCTGCATATCCTCTAAGACATCTGAATTTTTCCAGTTCTAGTTATTGACCATCTTTACATTTCGATGCTGTGGGTCAGAAATGGAGAGAATGAAAACAGGGTAAATCCCAAATGAAACAGTGACAAACTAAAACAAAAGGGTAACTTCTGACCTTTAGTCCGTTTTGTTTTCTGAAGCAAGATGTGCACATGAATTTGTTTCCCTAGCTACCATGCAGAAAAATAGAAGATGCAGTATTTGGTAATTTTATGGCTATTAGGATAATAAAGTGTCACAGAAAGTTATTGCATTTTAAGACAGTATTCTCTTTCATGCACAGACTCTGGGGAGCAGGAAAAGATGAGGAAGACATTATATGCAGGAATAGTTTGTGTGTTTATGGGTCATTTTAGAAAAGTTCTGTGTTACTAGGCAAAATGCTAGTCACCAGTGGCTGTATTATTAATATATGCTATGCTCTCAGGCATTAGCCCACAACGTAGCTCCTCTGAAGGTAGATTCTATGTGATGAGTCTGATACTGGAAGTTCTTCATCAAAACCATATAAAACTGTCTGGCCAATTTGATTTTGTGTTGGAGCAAAAAACAGACAACGTAGCAAACATAGACAGGAGCTTTCAAAAGAGGTTATAAAGGACCAAAGAGTGTTTGTTACTGTAAATAGTCAGGGAACGGGAATGCTTCACTTTTATCTAGGGAACCTAATGGGTTTTACATCCCGAAAATTGCAAATTCAGTCATGGTAGTTGAATGAGAAGAAATTTAAGGGAAGTAGTTTTTATGAAGCTAAAAGTTGTCTTTACAGGTAATCCAATCCGATCCTTGGAATCCAAGTACTTCCTAATTACAATCACAAAAAGGGGAATGGAGATGCCAACCACTGTGACAGCCTTCTCCAGGATTCTATTTGAGAATAGAAAGTCTTTCCTTGCATTCTCAGGGGACTTGAGTAGATTACTTGACCCTCAGCTTATCTTAGGCAATACTATAGAGAAACCTTATCAGATGAAAACTGTCATTCAAAGAAAATGTCAACCATGCCTACTCTTTTTGTAATCTCTCTCACCACCAATGGGTAAACCTTTCTAACATTTCAACACGTTGACATTGCTAATATTCTCTACCATCCACTGGTTTATATCCTTAGAATATAACCCTTAGAATAACAAAACCCCTTAGAATAACAAATATGCCTCCTCTGATCTTTCCCCTACATTCACTTTTCCCCAGATTACTCTGTGAGCTCATTTTACCGCACAACATGTTTGTGGTTTCTGTGTTTAAGTGAGAGTCGCTCAGTCATGTCCAATTCTTTGCAACCCCATGGACTGTAGCCTTCCAGGATCCTCTTTTCATGGAATTCTCCAAGGCAAGAATACTGGAGTGGGTTGCCATTCCCTTCTGCAGGGGATCTTCCCGACCCAGGGATCAAACCTGGGTCTCCTGCACTGCAGGCAGATTTTTCACCATCTGAGCTACCAGGGAAGCCCCATGTGGGAGCGTCTGTGTTTGAGTCATACCAAACCATTCATGCTTTTCAGGACATGCCATTCTACTTAGTCACCTGTTTCAGATGATCCCTGAGCTAGCTTGAGGAATAAAAGAGTGTGACCTGGGATACTTAGTCCCTTCCTAACCCAGTCTCACAAGCAGATACATGCACACCAATGTTCACAGTAGCATTATTTACAATAGCCAAGACATGAAAGAAAACAAGTGTTCATCAACAGATAAATAGATTAAAAAAGATGTGGTATGTGTGTGTGTATACATATATATACACATACACACATATTTATGTGTATAAACATACATACATTTGCATGTGTATATATAGAAACACAAGCTGGAATCAAGATTGCCGGGAGAAATATCAATCACTTCAGATATGCAGATGATACCACCCTTATGGTAGAAAGCAAAGAAGAACTAAAGAGCCTCTCTATGAAAGTGTAAGAGGAGAGTGAAAAAGTTGGCTTAAAACTCAACATTCAGAAAACTAAGATCATGGCATCTGCTCCCATCCCTTCATAGCAAATAGATGCGGAAACAATGGAAACAGTGACAGACTTTATTATCTTGGGCTCCAAAATCATTGCAGATGGTGACTGCAGCCATGAAATTAAAAGACACTTGCTCCTTGGAAGAAAAGCTATGACCAATCTAGACAGCATATTAAAAAGCAGAGACATTACTTTGCCAACAAAGGTCTGTCTAGTCAAAGCTATGGTTTTTCCAGTAGTCATGTGTTGATGTGAGAGTTGGACTATAAAAAAAGCTGAACACCAAAGAATTGATGCTTTTGCACTGTGGTGTTGGAGAAGACTCTTGAGAGTCCCTTGGGCTGCAAGGAGATCCAACCAGTCAATCCTAAAGAAAATCAGTCCTGAATATTCATTAGAAGGACTGATACTAAAGCTGAAACTCCAATACGTTGGCCACCTCATGTGAAGAACTGACTCATTGGAAAAAACTCTGATGCTGGGAAAGATTGAAGGCGGGAGGAGAAGGGAACGATAGAGGATGAGATGGTTGGATGGCATCACCGACTCGATGGACATGAGTCTGAGTAAGCTCCAAGAGTTGGTGATGGACAGGGATGCCTGGTGTGCTGCAGTCCATGGGGTTGCAAAGAGTTGGACATGACTGAGCGACTGAACTGATACACACACACACACACATATACACACACACACACACACACACACATACATGTGCATGCTAAGTCACTTTTGTCATGTCCAACTCTTTGCGACCCTATGGACTATAGCCCACCAAGCTCTGCTGTTCATGGAATTCTCCAGGCAAGAATACTGGAGTGGATTGTCGTGCCCTCCTCCGCAGGATCCTCCCAACCCAGGGATTGAACCCATGTCTCTTATGACTCATGCAGTGACAAGTGGGTTTTTTGCCAATAGTGCACCCAGTAAGTCCATATATACATATATGAATTTAAATATATATATATGTGTGTGTGTATATATATATATGTATATATATTTGTAGCAACATGGACAGTCTTAGAGATTATCATACTAAGTGAAGTAAGCCACACTGAAAAGACAAATGTATGTTATCACTTAAATGTAGAATCTAAAAAAGATTAAAATGAACTTATTTATAAAACAGAAACAGACTCAGACATGAAAAATAAATTTATGGTTACCAAAGGGAAAGAGTGGGGAGGGATAAATTAGGAGTATGGGATTAACAGATGCATATTATTATATATAAAAAAGCAACAACGATATATCATACAGCACAGGAATCTATATTCAATATCTTATAATAACCTATAATGGAAAAGAATCTGAAAATATATATATATTATGTTTTATATATATAATAATCAATATATGTCATTTATATATATATGTACATATATATAACTGAATCACTTTGCTATATGCATGAAGCTAACACAATATTGTAAATCAACTATAGTTCAATATTTTTTAAAGTCATGAGTGAATATAGGTAAGAAAGCTGAGTCTCAGAGAGGTTAAATAACTTACCCAAAGTCACAGAGAGTTATCAATGGAACTGATTGGAATCCATGACTATCTGATTTAAGTAAAGCCATCAATCATGCAGAAAGTGCCCATTCATACTAAACTAAACTTACAGAAAGCTGACCATGTATTTCACTTCAGTAATGACAGGTCGTGTAAAAGTACTTGAGGTCAAGAGTAGATACTTTTCTCTAAAGAAATGTGAACTATCCAGAGGCTAAGAAAGTTTCCTGGTTTTGATTATTTTTTGAGTGTCCTAGGCCTTTTTATCTTTGAAGAAGAATATAAGGATGAAAAAGCATTCACAGGTTTTTTTCAGCCTAATTGAAATATTCTCTACATCAAATATGCTCAATGTAGTAGAAACTACAGATGTTATTGCTTTAATTTTATAACCCAATTATTCTTTTATTTCTAGTTGTCTTCAGGATAAATTAACTCTTATCAGCTATTCAAATAGGTAATTATCATAAAGCTAAATACCATACAACCTCATAATCCATGTCAATTTATAGACTAAACTGAAGTAAAATCACACTCTGGAGTTATAGGAAAGGAACTGCAGATTTTTATTATTTCTCAACATTTTATCCCAGAACACCCAAATGAAATTTAACAAGGAGATGATTTCTTTTTGTGAATAAAAGGATCTAGAATCAGTTAGCTTTTTTTATTGTAGCAAAATGAATGCTAAACTTGAGGCAAAAGATAATAAGTTTGGATACAAGATCTATAATTTATCAACTATGTGTTGGTCAAATTATTTTATCCCTTTAAGTTTCAGTTTCCTTTTCTCCAACAGAAAGATTAGGATATTTTATCCCCAAGATGATCTCTGTCTATAAAATCCCATGCCTTTATGCTTCTAATAATGCTGTAACACTCTGGCCAGAATGTCTCAAGACTTAAAGCTTTGTGGTAATAATAGATGATAAGGTCAAGTCACATAATCTTCAAGAATAAAATTGTATTCATCTGCATCACCTCAGGGCAGAGCCATGATTAAGGAGAAGAAAGTGAGACACTCACATCAGAGTAAAATTTAAGGGTGCTCCCCAAAACTCAGTAATCAAGATGAACATTATTTTAATGCAGTATTTTAAATCAAAATTAGTGCAAAAATCCACAATGAACAAATATCAAATATTTCAAAATAGGATCAGTACTCAGAAAAAAATTGTATTAGTCAGAATAGGCTTGTTTATATTGCAGTTTTTTAAAAGCATAATTTTCATATCTCTGGTGGTTCAACTGGTAAAGAATCTGGCAGCAATGTGGAAGACCTAGGGTTCAATCCCTGGGTCAGGAAGATCACTTGGAGAAGAGAATGGCAACTCACTCCAGTATTTTTGCCTGGAGAATTCCATGGAGAGAAGAGCCTAGTGGGCTACAGTCCATGTGGTCCTGGAGAGTCGGACACAACTGAATGACTAACATCTTTACCTTCACCTTCTGATATCTCAGAGGCTAACGGAAAAAAATGTTGAGTTATTGTTTCTATTACAAATTTGATGAAAGTCCACATAGGTCTTTTCTCCCCACAGTTACACAGGGAATCATGGCAGGGAGGCAGTCTCTATGATTGCTGCAACAGAAAAGAGAGCTAGAGGGTCAATGTATGAGTCAGCATGCTTATGTGTTCAGTCACTCAGTTGTGTCTTACTCTTTTCAACCTCATGGACTGTAGCCTGCCAGACTCTTTGTGCATGGGATTTTTCTGGCAAGAATACTGGAATGCGTTGTCATTTCCTCCTTCCAAGGATATTCTTGACTCAGGAATCGAACCTGAGTCTCCTGTGTCTCCTGCATTTGCAGATTCTTTACCACTGAGCCACCTGTGAAGCCCCCAGGATCCCTTTACACTCAAAAATTATTGAGGACCTCAGAGTTTTGCTTGTGTGGGTTATATCTATCAATATTTACTGCATTAGAAATTAAATCTTATAAATTTCAAAAATATTTATTAACTAATTTAAAAATGGTGACAGTGGTTTAGTCACTAAGCTGCATCCAACTTTTGTGACCCCCATGGTCTGTAGCCCACCAGGCTCCTCTGACCATGGGATTTCTCAGGCAAGAATAGTAGAGTGGTTGCTATTTCTTTCTCCAATATGAGTCACCTTAGGTTCAGTAATGCTGCAATAACAAGTGGTCCCAAAATTTCAATGGCTTCCAACAACAAAGGTTGATTTCTAGCTCACATTACATGTCCATCATGAATCAGCTGCTGTACATTTTTTTCACTCCAGGTCCAAGGCCAAAGAAGCAACACTCATCAAGGACAGATCAGATCAGATCAGTCACTCAGTCGTGTCCGATCTTTGCGACCCCATGAGTTGCAGCACGCCAGGCCTCTCTGTCCATCACCAACTCCCGGAGTTCACTGAGACTCACGTCCATCGAGTCAGTGACCACTCTCAAAGCAGAGGGAAGAGATAGAAGGCAAGGATTCTAAGGTAACAGTAAAATTCCTGTGCACAATGGCACACCTCAATTCTACTTGTATTTCATGGCCAAGGAAAGTTATATGGTCTATCAGGTATCAATGGAATGGAAAAGTAGAATCCGCTCCAAGGAAGAAACAGCAAATATTGTAAATATAAAACTATGCTCCACAATCCACCTTCTTTTCATGGATATTCAGTTCCTTTCCTTCTATATATACACACACTCTCTGAAGAGGGCTGCCTGAAAGTCCCATTCAAAGCCTAAGATCTCTACGTCTTTATCCCCAAACTTATGGACTAAAAGTTTTCTGCCCCACATATTACTATGAGTAAGGGCAGAAGAATTTCATTAATTATCTATTTCTGTATTTACAGCAGAGACAAATAATAATGGTACCTGTTTTACCTTAATTGAACCCCATATCCAAATAATTATGATCATAATAAGCTTGTTTTTGTTTTATGCCTGAAAGATTTGTAGTGGTTGGTAACAGAACAACTAAAGATCAGATCCTACATTGATACTTGCAATGGGGTGTTGTCATTAACAACACCATCACCAGAAAAAAACAACAACAACAACAACAACCTCACTAAGACACGTGACATTGTCTTTTGGACTGAGATGTAGATAAGAACTAGAAGAGCCTCACGGAGTCTTTGTGAAGTTGACTCCTTGAAGGCAAGTAAAGAACTTGTTATTAGAGACTGGAGTGAAAAGGATATATATTCTTTTTAATGGTGAAAAGTATGACAACATCGTTGCCTGGGGTAATGTGGAAAACAGATTTCCAGGAATAATGTTGAAACTGCCAGTTGATTTTCTTCAGCTATGTATAAAAAAAAACGACAAATGGAAAAAGGTGAACTTGTTTAGCTTTCAATTTCAATAATAATTTAGAGGAAATATAAGTGAGCCAGGACCCATAGGTTCAATAAAACTGTTTCTCACTCCAAGTCTCAAGACAGCAAAATGGTCTCAATACAAGAAATGACCTCAAGGTAAAGATCATCTCAAGGATGAGACCCAGATCCTTTGCTAATAATAAGGAAACATGTACAGGTATGTCTTGCAGATTCTCAACTAAACAAAAAGGCTTCTAAACATCTTTAAAATGTTGTTTCACAGCACTGTGACTCTTAAATGAAGCCAAAGAGAGCCCATCATGAAGAGACCTGTGAATGTTGTTTTTGTCTAACGGAGCAAAGCCTAGTACAATTTATAGGAAACTCACATAATATTTAAGATAATTAAATTTGTGGAAGTACTGGCAACTTACAAAAGGGACCGAAATAGCTTAAAATTATGAGTCTTCAACTTTCCAGGAGAAGACTGAGAAGTCTACTCAATTGCATACCTGATCGATTTCTTATGGAAAGGAATGGTCTTAGATGGTATAACCAAGAACCATGGAAAATCATTCAATTCAGTTCAGTCACTTAGTTGTGTCCAACTCTTTGCAACCCCATGGACTGCAGCATGCCAGGATTCCCTGTCCATCTCCAACTCCCGAGCTTACTCAAACTCATGTCCATTGAGTTGGTGATGTCATCCAACCATCTCATCCTCTATTGTCCCTTTCTCCTCCCTTCAATCTTTCCCAGTATCAGGGTCTTTTCAAATGAGTCAGTTCTTTGCATCAGGTGGCCAAAGTATTGGAGTTTCAGCTTTAGCATCAGTCCTTCTAATGAATATTCAGGACTGATTTCCTTTAGGATGGACTGGTTGGATTTCCTTGCAGACCAAGGGACTCTCAAGAGTCTTCTCCAACACCACAGTGCAAAAGCATCAATTCTTTGGCACTCAGCTTTCTTTATAGTCCAACTCTCACATCCATACATGAGTACTGAAAAAAACCATAGCTTTGACTAGATGGACCTTTGTTGGCAAAGTAATGTCTCCATAAAATTTTTAATATGCTGTCTGGGTTGGTCATAGCTTTTCTTCCAAGGAGCAAGCTTCTTTTAATTTCATGGCTGCAGTCACCATCTGCAATGATATTGGAGCCCAAGAAAATAAAGTCTCTCACTGTTTCCATTATTTCTCCATCTATTTGCCATGAAGTGATGAGACTGGATGCCAGGATCTTAGTTTTCTGAATGTTGAGTTTTAAGCCAACTTTTTTACTCTCCTTTTTCACTTTCATGAAGAGGCTCTTTAGTTCTTCTTTGCTTTCTGCCATAAGGGTGGAAAACCATTCCATTCCGTTCAGTTGCTCAGTTGTGTCCGACTCTTTGCAACCCCATGAATTGCAGCACGCCAGGCCTCCCTGTCCATCACAAAAACCATTACTGGGAAGTAAAGCTTGGGCCCAAATCAAGGTACCAACAATGCCTTCCTGGATGTATTTCAGAACTGCTTTAAACAAACAACTGCTGTGTGACCCCAATTTCACCACTTTTAGTGTCTTTTGTGTCTTTCTATTGCATGGTAGTAAATTTAGGAGATAGCTTAGTTTTTTAATGTGTGGGTCTTCAGGTCAAGAGAAAACATACTCATGACCAAATTCAAAGAGTCTCATCTATACCAGGACATGATTTAAATGACAACTTGGAATTTGAGTCAATGCCATAATGAGGTGGGACTTGGGAGGTGTTAGAAGGGAGTAAGTGTGTTTTTCATGTGAGAGGAATGTATTTGTGGCCAGAGAATTATGGCAAATGAAAGATAACCACAAATTCTTTGACACCTTCTCCAATCCATTTCCTCCTGTTTTGAATCTGAGCTTGTCTGTGAATTCTTTGATTAACAATACAGAAGTGACACTGTACTATATGTAATAAATTTATAGTTTCAGCTAAGAAGAGTCCCAGGAAGAATGTTGAAACTACTGGTTGATTTTATTTAGCTACACACAATAAAGTGCAAACGGAAAGAGATGATCCAAAAAAGGAACTCTCCAGTTTTCAATTTCAACAACAATTTGGAGGAAATATTGGGTTGGCCAAAAAAAGTTCGTTTGGATTTTTCTGTTACATTATATGGAAAAACTCGAGTGAAGTTCTTGGCCAATCCAATACAAAGGAGCCAGGACACCTAAATTAAAAAACAAAACTATTTCTCATTCCTAGACTGTCAAGACAGCAGAAAGATCTCAATAAAAGAAATGGCCTCAGGGTAAAGATCATCTCAAGGATAAAACTGAGATCCTAGACAGAGCTTTGTTCAGAGCTTACGCTTTAAGAGGACCTACGGTTTCTGCCATGGTCTCTTAGAAATATGGTTATGCTTCAGAAGGAAAAGATGTCAAAATCTCAGTGATTTGATCCTTACTCCTATTTCAAGTTCAGTGTGAGTTAACTGCAGTTCTAACCCACATCATCTTTATGATCGGTCACGGGATGAATAAAGTGCTTCTATCTGGACAATTTTATGGCAAAGGGAAAAAATAAAATAGAGTAACCGTATGTTGGCTCTTTCAGCTTCTCATTGGACATGACACGTCTCACATTTCTTCACAGCCTGTTGACAAAAACCAGTCACATGCCTCAAACCTAACTGCAGAAAGCTTGGAAATGCAAAGGAGTTCACAAATATTTGGTAGATTTCTTTGTCATGGAGGGGATATTATTAAACTCAGAAATCCCTCTTGCTCTGAGGGCTCCTCAAATGGTCAGCAGTGTTTTAGGTCTTAAGTCAGAAGATGCAATACAAGTCAACACCAAACCTCCTATTTTTCTGAAGCATGGGATCCTAGTGGGATTTTAATCTAATTCTGAGAAACTAAAAAATATGGCCAGAGTTGCACTCTGAAAATTGTAGAGTAGTTCAAACTGCTTCAGCTAGCATCTTCCATGGAAATTTTGCAGGAAAAAAAAAATGACTATGCTCAAATCAAAATCTTTCCTGGAAGTCCCCCAGGAGTGCTTTTGAAAAACTGCTCTGCCAACATCTGGGATTGAATTTTAGAATTCTCAGGTTGGAAGCAAGGAGACTAGTTAAGAGATTGTTGCAATAATGTAGGCCAAAAATAATGAGTTCTTGGCCAATGTAAGGAAGTTGGAGGTGGAACAAGGGGATACATTCCAAAGATATTATAGAGATAGAATGAAAGAATTCCAGGGACAAATGGCTGTGGGTGGAAAACCCAAAAAGTTAGAAACTAGGGTGGTTCAAATATTTGAAAAATAAAAAATAAAAGTCCCAGAATAAAATATGGGTGAAAGCTATTGCCTTTCATTTCATAAGCAGGAAATCCAGGAAAAGATTAAATGTTGAGAAATTTGACTACAGAGGCTTTAAAAATACCTTCACTCTTTCAGTATATATAAATACAAGATCAAAAATCAAAGGAAAAAAATTACAAAGCTGGAAAAATGTTGCAACTTAGATAACAGAGTTCTGATATGTAAAGATTGCTTACAAATCAACATTAAACTATAAACCCCCAAATCAAAACTGGTCAAAAGGTAACTCACAAAATAAGAAATACCAATCACTGATAGTCATGTGATGTCCGTTTTCATTGGTGATCATATAAATTTAAAGTTTAAAATGTAACATGAACTTTTCCACCAGATTACAAATACTGAAGCTATTTACAAAATCTAGTGTTGGTAATAATTTTGGAAAAACAGTATCTCACAATCACTTTTAAAATAAGTGCAAAGTAATATAATTTGGGGGAGGGAAGTATGACATTGTGTAAATAATTTTCAATGAAAATATCTTTTTTTGCCAGCAATCTGACTTCAAAGAGTTTATGGAAAGAAGATAATTGTGCAAATATTTTTTAAATTATATTCAATGATGTTCATTGTGGGAATGAGCATATTGGAAAACTTAATACTACTTAGAAAAAAAAAAAGAACTTGTTAAATGAATTATGGTATGTTTATAAAAAATAAAATACAGCCCTTGTAGATTTATATTTATTGACCTGGAAAATTGGCTAAATTATATTGCTTAATTAAAAAAAACAAAGCTACAGAATTGTATTGTCTGATCAAAAATATACAATTATATGTTCATAATCAATCTAGCTTATTTGAAAAAGAGAGTTTTCCATAATGGTGTTAGGGAATCCTACAGCCACTGAGAACAAAACAGCAGCTAGACCCAGCACACACATTGTTATAACTCTCTCTCTGTATCCCTCTCCTCTCCTCCTCTGTGTTGATTTAAAAAAAAAGAACAATGTAAGAGCTGTGAATTAAGCTTTTGGGGGCACTTAAATGAGGACTATAGCCTGGGAAATAGCATTTTAGATAGCCCTAAGAAACTACTCTGAAGAGGTGGGGGAAATGTCAGTATATATTTGAGTTTGGTGAGGCAGTTACATGTAATCAAACATACATTTCTGCAGAAGGCTGCTGCTAGTCTCATAAAGGTTATTGCTAGCCACAAGGAGCAGACGTCGCCATTCATAATTTTACTGCTCATCTGGACATGAAGAACTGTAAGAATTGGGCTCATAAAATCTTCTGAAAATATCTATCTGAAGTCCTATTCTGCTGATTTTTCCCAGAATACAGAGTGCCTTACCCCTGAACACTCTGAATTCCTTTCAGGGTGTATTGCAGGTTGGAAGCTGCAGGAGCTCATGATTTAATCCTAATAGAGGTAGATGTTATTGTTGTGTGTGTATGCTCAATCATGTCCGACTCTTTGTGACTTCATGGTCTGTAGCCCACCAGTGTCCTCTGTAAAGGAATTTTCTAGGCAAGAATACTGGAGAGGGTTGCCATTTCCTATTCCAGAGGATCTTCCTGACCCAGTGATCAAACCCAAATCTCTTGTGACTCCTGCATTGGCAGGTGGATTCTTTACCACTCTGCCACCTGCGTCAATTTTTAGTTGGCATTTATATACAGGAGGTTGTTTTTAAAGTCACAGTCCACCCTTCCATTTCTGTTTTCCAGTTCATATAGCAGAAAACAGGTCACCAATATATTATCCTAAATGAGCATTTCTTTGATTCAATGAAGTTGCCTATTTAGACCAGAAAATTATGGTCTCTCTAATATTCCTTGGTCTCCTTGGCTTTCCCTGGTGACTCAGATGGTAAAGAATCCACCTGCAATACAGGAGACCTGGGTCCAGAAGATCCCCTGGAGAAAGGAAAGGCTACCCACTCCAGTATTCTTGCCTGGAGAATTCATGGACTATATAGCCCATGGGGTCGCAAAGAGTCGGACACAACTGAGCGACTTTCACTTTCACTATTATGATCTCAGCTCCAAGTCCTCAAGGATCCACTTTGATTGACTCAATTCAGGAAACTTTCAATGCTGGTTTAAGCAACTGTTAACTGGATAATAATGTCATATTTTATAAAACTCTTCCTCTTGTGGTAACCAAGAGTGAGACTGAGGTAGTATTGCCTCCTTCACACAACCTGGCTTGTATCCTAATAAGTAGGTTTGAGGGATAAAATAAAAAACCATCCATCTTTTCTTGGCCTCTCCCTAATATCCCCCAATCTAGAAAAATCAACTCTACTATGACTTTTCTAATGCTTGCATTATATTTATAATATAGAAAAGAATGTGTGGATCACAAAAACCTGTGGAATACTCTTAATGAGATGGAAATACCAGACCACATTACCTGCCTCCTGAGAAACGTATGCAAAACAAGAAGCAACAGTTAGAACTGGACATGGAACAACAGACTGGTTCAAAATTGGGAAAAGAGTACAACAAGGCTGTACATTATCACCTTGCTTATTTAACTTATATGCAGAGTACATCACGTGAAATGCTGAGCTGGATGAATCACAAGCTGGAATCAAGATTGCCAGGAAAAATGTCAACAGCCTCAGATATGCAGATGATACCACTTTAATGCCAGAAAGTGAAGGGGAACTAAAGAGCCTCTTGATGAAGGTAAAAGAGGAGAGTGAAAAAGCTGGCTTAAAACTCAACATTCAAAAAACAAACATCATGGCATCCAGTCCTATCACTTCATGGCAAATTGATGGGGAAAATGTGGAAACAGTGTCAGATTTCATTTTCTTGGGCTCCAAAATCACTGCAGATGGTGACTGCAGCCATGAAATTAAAAGATGTTTGCACCTAGAAGGAACAGCTATGACAAACCTAAAGAGTGTATTAAAAACCAGAGACATCACTTTGACGATTAAGGTCCTTATAGTCAAAGCTATGGTTTTTCCAGTAGTCACATGTGGATGTGAGCATTGGATGATAAAGAAGGCTGAGCCTGAAGAATTGATGCTTTTGGACTGTGGTGTTGCAGAAGACTTGTTGAGAAGACTTTTGATCAAGGAGATCAAACCAGTCAATCCTAAAGGAAATCAATCCTGAATATTCATTAGAAGGACTGATGCCGAAGCTGAGGCTCAAATACTTTGGCCATATGATGCGAAGAACTGACTCATTGGAAAAGACACTGATGCTGGGGAAGACTGAAGACAGGAGGAGAAGGGGATATCAGAAGATGAAATGGCTGACTGACTCAATGGACATGAGTTTGAGCAGGCTCCAGGAGATGGTGATGGACAGGGAAGTCTGGTGTGCTGCAGTCCAGGCAGGTGCAAAGAGTCAGACATGACTGAGTGATTTAGCAACAACAATAACATTACATTTAGCAACTAGGAGTTCTTTGGTGACCTTGGAAAGTCTTATTAGTTCAGTGACTGGGGAAGCAGTCAAAATATGGCAGCTGAGGAGTTATTGAGAAGAGAGAAAGGAGAGAGAACAAATTTGAGCAGTGGATAACTGTTGAGTAGTATAGAGTCAGGAACTGCCTCTGGATGAAGGGTATGAAAAAGATGGTAAGCCTAAGACGGCCCTTGACAAATAGAATGAGAACTCGGAGTTTGAGTCTATAATTCAAACCTCAATTTATAGAAAAAAAACAAAAACTGGGGGATTTAACTAAGGGAAAATTGGAGGATATTCATGAGGAGAGTAAATGTCAATTTAGGGGCAGCTGAACAAAGTCCAGGAGTAATTTTCTCCTTCATGGAGCAATGTACTTAGAAAAAGTCCGAGTCCCAAGGAAGCCAATGCCTGCCCACTCCACTGAGCTCCAGACTCACACAGGACAAGTCCATGCGGATGTCTACAGGTATTTAACCACTAATGTAACAAAATGAACTCATTGTCTTAATAAAGTACTCACCTTCTTACATTCTGAACTTGAACTAATAACATCACCATCCACTTAATTTCCAAAGTTAGAAATGTCATGGTAAGCTTTGATTTCTTCCACGTCTAGATGGTCACCAAATGTTCTCGATTTCAACTCCTAAACTGCTATCAAATTTTGTCTTATGTCTTGCTCCCTGTCATCTCTGGATGTCAGTTCTTGGTCTCATCTTTTCCTATGGGACTCTGTTTCACAATTGGTCTTTCTGTCTGCAGTGTCAACCTTTTCATTTCATTCTCCGTACATGTACACAGAGTATTTCTTAAAAAAACTTAAGATTACTTAAAATCCATTAATGTCTGTTCATCACCATTAATTTAAACTACTTTACAAACATCATCACCACTTTCTCCTACACATCTTATACTCTTAACTCCATGCAATTACCTTAGGAAGGTTACAGCTGGGTCCCTAGGGCAGGAGACAGATGGACCCCAGGCTGAACAGTTTCTTCCCTGTGACAGAAACTCCATAAAAGGAGGAGGATGGAAGAGTCTGAGCCCTGCTCAAATAAGAGATGAAGGACCACATACTCCTCATCCTTGAAGTTAAGGAGGCCACCCCACCTAGACACATGAAGAAAGGCTCTTTGAGGGTCAAAACTAAAATGGGCATCACCTCATAGTAAGTGATGTCAACGTACCCATAAACCTCTTCACTAGAATCCATCTCTTGGATAAGAGATGCAAACGAACACAGGGAGGAACCTGAGATATACCAAATACAGACTCAGAACCAGGCAAATGAAATGACTGACCGAAAGAAAACCTGAGGAAATGTCCCATGAAATTCAAATGCCACGAGGGTGCAACTTAGCAACTCCCTCTCTGAGCCCAGCTCTGTGTTTATCCACATGAACTATATACTCTTTTTTCCTCCTAATAAACGGTTTACTTGTTTCACTGCTTTTTGTCTCTGTGAGAATTCTTTTCTCCAAAGCCAAGGGGTCAGGGCTATGTCTCTAATCACTGCTCTAGTGGTTAGGATTTGGTGCCCTCACCACCACGACCTGGCCTCAATCTCTGGCCGGAAACCAAAATCTGCTTCAAGTCACTGCAAGCCAAGGCCACCCCAGATCACTAGCATGTAAGAGTCTATCTACTTGGAATTCTTTCTCCTTCTCTTTACACGGAAAACTACTTATCATTAAATGGAGGGTGAGAATGTCATTTATTTTGTGACACTTTGAGCTTCTCAGGGGAAAACACAGTGTCTTTTTTTTATTTTTACATCACTCATGCCTTGCATAGTACCTGAAAACCAGCAGGAGATGAAAAAAAATTGAATGTTTTTGCTCCACTCTGAGCCCTTGAAGTACAGTCAAAACAACCACTGAATAAGCTTCAGCCAGCTCACTTAGAAAGTCACGAACAGGAGATAATGTTTCTCTTAACTTCTAACCCCTTTCCTTTTAAAACCACTGATCATTAAGTTAGTCGTTACATAAATAAATTTTCCAGGCACTGCACCAGGGCCTGGGAACACAATGGCAAACAATACACATTCCTTGCTATGGAGGAATTTAGAATCTAGTGCAATTCTTAACTGTTTGCACTTACTTTCATTTCTTTGCCTCTGAACTCCTTGCTAAATAAAGCAACTTACTAATGCCTCACCTTACATTTTTGGACATTGATCTACAGGATGGCTTTTGGCTTCTCCACCTCCTCTGGCTTTGGACTATTCTACAATTTCTAAGAAATTTCCATTTTATTTATTCATGTTTTAATTGGAGGAAAATTACTTTACAATGTTGTGTTGATTTCTGCCATACAACAACACAAATCAGCCATAATTATACATATGTCACCTCCCTCCCCTGCACCCACCCCATCTCTCTAAGTCATCACAGAGTGCCAGGCTGGGCTCCCTGTGTTATATAGCAACTTCTCACCAGCTATCTATTTTACACATGGTACTCTTGCCTGGAAAATACCGAGCCTGGTAGGCTGCAGTCCATGGGGTCGTGAAGAGTCAGACACGACTAAACGACTTCACTTTCACTTTTCACTTTCATGCATTGGAGAAGGAAATGGCAACCCACTTCAGTGTTCTTGCCTGGAGAATCCCAGGGACGGGGGAGCCTGGTGGGCTGCCGTCTATGGGGTCGCACAGAGTCGGACATGACTGAAGCGACTCGGCAGCAGCAGTGTATATACATGGATGATACTTTCTCCATTTATCCCACTCTGTCTTCCCTGTACTGTGTCCACAGTCTATTCTCTATACCTGCATCTCCATTCCTTCTCTGCAAGTAGGTTCACCAAGGCCATTTTTCTACATTCCATATGTATGTGTTAATATACTATATTTATTTTTATCTTTCTGACTTGCTTAACTCTGTATAACGGGCTCTGAGTTCACCCATCTTCCTAGAGCTGACTCAAATTCATTCTTTTTTATGGCTGAGTAATATTCCATTGTATAGATGTACCACATCTTCTTTATCCATTCATCTGTTGATGGACATCTAGGTTGCTTCTATGTCCTAGCTACTGTAAATAGTAGAACTTTACATTTTAACCCTGGGGAATTATGAGAACACAAATGCAGCTCTAATCCTTGATAGTATAGAGGAGGTGGGATCCAGAGGAAGCACACACATTTTCCCTACCCATCTTAGGTTCTCTGGCTGGAACCCTATAAATTAAATTGGCAAAAGGCAGATCAACAAGAGAAAAACAAAGAGAGATTTACTAACAGGGGCATTGTTGGAGGCACCCAGTGATGAATAGTGCAAAGGGGTGGTTGGAATTTGGGCTTTATACTATCTTAAGCTAAACAAAGGAGAAAGTTTGGAGCTCCTGAGAAGAAGAGATGGGAAGGTGATCAGGGAAAGCACAGCAAACAAGGCTTGTTTGATAAGATCTGTCATGCAAATTAAGTTGGCGCCATCTCCAAGGATGAGTTGTTTTAACATCTCCTCTTCTTAGTAGGAGAATGAGAGCCCTCTCTACAAATGGAAATTTCCTTTGTAAATGGAAATTTCCTTTACAAAAGGAAAATTTGTACCCTGTTTTTAGAGCTTTCCTTGCATCTGCTGGCTCTAAATGGCCTTTAGCTCAAAATAATCCATATGCCAAAGAGGCATATTTTGAGGTGGCATATTCTGGTACCCTTTACTAGTAACCCAATTTTACCAAACTTAGGCTTCCAGATGGCTCAGTGGTAAAGAATCCGCCTGCCAATGCAGGAGATGCAAGAGGTTCAGTCCCTGGGTTGGGAAGATCTCCTGGAGGAGGAAATGGCAACTCATTCCAGTATTCTTGCTTGTAAAATCCCACGGACAGAGGAACCTGGCTACAGTCCATGGAACACATGACCCCTGTGAAAAGATTTTCAAAAAATAGATAACTGTAGAACGTTTCAGCCCCAATCTCCCCTATGAGTTGACTTAGTATTCTTGACCCAGAGTAGCATTTGTAGTGTTTTCTCCACTTGGGTTGGGCCCAATAAGAATGCAATCTGGGGGTCTTACATCCAGACAATAAATTTTCAAACTGTCCTTTCCAGCTTTGCAAGTGCAAGGGAGATAGAAGACTGAGAAGAGAGGGATGAACAGCCAGAGTGAGCTGTCAGTTTCAAGAAGGTCATTGAGTTTGCTCAGGCTGCCAAGTTCCTGGGATTGTTCCCAAACTCCCACGGTGCCGCTTCAATTTGGCTCCAGACACTATGCCATAGACTAGGATCTCTGGCTCATTCTATGGAACCAAGCCAGATTCCTCTGGGGTTTCAGATGCTCTATGGGTGTTAACTGGGCATCTCAAGAAGTCACATTCTTGCTTTCAGCCTCCTCATTGATATTTTCTGTTCAGAAACAAAAGCTGGAAATGGTTTATTATACTCTGAGTTCCATCCATATTATACTCTGAATTCCATCTTCCTGAGTTCACTCAAGACATCTTTAAAATCCTCAGAATGGCCAGACTGACAGGACCACAGCCTCTATTGCAGTCTCCCATGGTGTCTGATGCACCTCTAGAAGCATTACCATAGTAATAACAATGAAAAATAATAATGATGCTGCTGGTTAAGTTTCCAGCTGGATTTGGGCTGGATCATGCTGATTATATTCCAACAGAGAGCTGATTTCAAGATTCATCCTGGCTTACAAGCTGGATACTAAAAACTCTCTCACCATATTAGCTTGATGTTGAGGGAAAGGTTCCTGTTTTTCAGTGAAATGAGGCAAATGTTGAGAGAAAAGCCAGAAGGGACAACAGAACTGAAGCAAGAGGTAGATGAGCCCCCAAGGTAAAGCAATTGGAGATTCATCCCCTGCAGGACAATTGAGAGAGGAGGCTGGGTTCTATCCAGATAGAAGACAAGACACCACACATTTTTCTAAGTCTTGAAGTCAAGAGACCTCCCCTACTACGTATGCACAGGAAGGTACCTCAGAGGTCAAAAGGGGAATGATGCTAACTGATGCCAAGCTACCCACAGACCTCTTCAAGGGAATCCGTCTTGGCTAAGAGATGTGTGTGCACACAGGGAAGGATCCTGAGATGTACTACATATGGACTGCGAACCAGGCAAATCAGAATGTCTGGTCAAAGGAAAACCAGGAAGAAATGCCCCATGTAAGTGATGCAAACCCCCATGAGGGTGCGACTCTTTCTCTGAGCCTGCCCTTGTGTCTGTCCACACATACCGTACTCTTTTTTCCTCCTAATACGTACTTTACTTGTTTCACAACTTCCAGTATCTGTGGGAATTCTCTGCAGAACTGAAGAGCCAGGGCATTGTCACTGACCAGTGGTCTAGTGGCTAGGATTTGGTGTTCTCACTGCTGCAACTTGACCTCAATGTCTGGCCGGGAACCAAAGGCCTGCTTCAAGCCACCTGAAA
The DNA here is from genome assembly GCF_029378745.1 of Bos indicus. Lineage (NCBI taxonomy): Eukaryota > Metazoa > Chordata > Mammalia > Artiodactyla > Bovidae > Bos > Bos indicus. Next base: position 24,157,340 of record NC_091784.1, on the reverse strand, counting down.
TCAGAACCATGGCTTCCATGTCCCAGAACCAAAATAGAGGAGAAAGGAAAAACAGGCATGAAGAGATGCTTACATTCCCACAGAGGCCAAGTTTATTTTATAAATCAAAAAAGTAACATGAATAACTAAAGGATCATGAAGAGACCATAAGAATGTTTTAGTTTTAACTCCCACATCTGATTCTGAGGCAGGACCTAGATGAGCCCCAGAACTAACAGCTGGAGTTCACCCCCTGTGGATGGAAACTCTGTAACAGCAGGATAACAGGAGAGGTTAGTTCAGTTCAGTTTAGTCGCTCAGTTGTGTCTGACTCTTTGTGACCCGATAAATTGCAGCACGCCAGGCCTCCCTGTCCATCACCATCTCCTGGAGTTCACTCAAACTCACGTCCATTGAGTGGGTGATGCCATCCAGACATCTCATCCTCTGTTGTCCCCTTTTCCTCCTGCCCCCAATCCCTCCCAGCATCAGAGTCTTTTCCAATGAGTCAACTCTTCCCATGAGGTGGCCAAAGTACTGGAGTTTCAGCTTTAACATCATTCCTTCCAAAGAACACCCAGGGCTGATCTCCTTCAGAATGGACTGGTTGGATCTCCTTGCAGTCCAAGGGACTCTCAAGAGTCTTCTCCAACACCACAATTCAAAAGCATCAATTCTTCGGCACTCAGCTTTCTTCACAGTCCAACTCTCGCATCCAGAGGTTAAGCCCTGCCCAGATGAAAGGCAAGACACCACATAGTTCTCATTCTCAAAGCCAAGGAGACCTTCCCAACTATAAAAGCCCTTTGAAGGTCAAAGAGGGAGTGATGTCAAGCTAACCATAGGCCTCTTCCCTGGAATCCATCTTGGCCGAGAGATTGGCACACACCCATGGGAGGATTCTGAGATAAATCAAATATGGACTGAGAACCAGGCAAATCAAAATGATTGGCCAAAGGAAACCCAGAAGAAATGCCCCATATAAGTGATTTAAACTGCCATGAAGGCAGGAGTCTCTGCCATGTGTCTATCCACACCCACTGTACTCTTTTCCTCCTAATAAACACTTTTCTTATTTCACCACTTTCCCTCTTTATGGGAATTCATTCCTTCAAAGCCAAAGGGCCAGGACCTTGTTGCTGACCACAGCTCTAGCACCCTCACAGTCACTGCCCGACCTCAGTATCTGGCCAGGAACAAGAATGCTGCTTCCAGCTGATGCAGGCCAAGGCCACTGGAGATCAGTTCCTCTTTCATGAAGGGAAGCTAGTTAGTATTGACTTGAACAAGCTGGAAACTACAGAGCCATTGAAAATGTGAGGATAACTTCTTGGTTTATGGAATTAAGTACCAACTCAAGACCTAGAATAGAAATTCTCAACCTTGGCTACACCAATACCCAATCTTCTGCTAGACCGGTTACATCAAAATCTTTGTGGATGAAATCTAATCATTAATATTTGAAAGCTCCCCCAACAATTCCAGATTGGAAAGTTAGAGTTAAGTGGAGAATCTAAAATGAATAGCAGATATATTTAAAATGGATAACCAACAAGGACCTACTGTATAGCACAGGGAACTCTGCTCAGTGTTATGCAGCAGCCTGGATGGGAGGGGAATCTGGGGGAGAATGAATACATCCATATGTACGGCTGAGTCCCTTCACTTTCCACCTGAAACTACCACAACATTGTTAATCGGTTATACCCTAAAGCTAAATAAAAAGTTTCAAAAAATTAAAGATTAAAAAAAAATGAAGTGAGCAGCAGAAAATGGAAAGTAAAACTTAAGACAGTTAAAGATCCAAGAAAGAACAACAGAGGCTTAGCTGTGTGGGTGGGGGTCAGCTAGACTGTTTAATGGGACAGGACGAAATGAACATTGGTATTTGTAAGCCTCTGCTAAGATCCCCATATTATTTTCTGGGTCTTACCTCACTGAGGGAACACAGAAAGATCCATTTATATTCATTCATCCCTTATTTAAGCAACCATTTACTGTCACCTACGTCACTTCCAGCACTGTGGTGGATGGTGGAGCTACAACAATTAATGAAACCTAAACGTATCCTCCAGAAGTCAATAACACGGCAGAGAAACAACTAATTATGGGCATCAGAGTAAATCTTCTAACAGACAAAATTAGAAATAGCTGTGGGAGCAGTGAGGAGGGAGTGATACAATTAAATCAGACTTATGGCTATGGAGAACCAGAAAAGACTTCAAGGAAAAGGTAATTGTTGAGCTGAGATTTCATATATGAGTAGAAGTTTTCTGGATAGCAGTAGAAGGTAGAAGGAAGGAGGCAAGGAAACCAGAAAGAAAGAAATAATCATGCATATGAAGAGTTTGTTTTGACGACTGTGTCAGAGTGATCATGACACACTGTATGGGTTAAAGGGTAGTAAGAGCTAAGATTGAAGAGGAAGACAGAGCTAAATTTTGGAGACCATTGACTTGAGGCGTTTGTACTTTGTGGGCAATGGTACCATTTACCAAAGCATGGAATAGAGGAGAAAGAACAAGGTAGTATATAAAATAGGCTCAGTTTTTTACTTGAAATTGCCCATTGAAAGTAGTTTCAACAATTGAAAGAAGACTCTCAACTAACGTTATTTCTCTTAAGCATATAGAAAAATAAGTCTCTGAGTTGCTTTAAGATGGAGACAGAAAGATCCTTGGGGAAGGATTCAGTTACTTTTCATGACAGCAATCTGAAACTATTAATAAGCATTTTTATATATTAAATTATTTATATTTATTTAGGTTCAGTCATTGAGTTTATAAAAACCAAGGATTGTAAACTCAAAGGACTTTTGGGCAAACAAGTGATGCAGATCAGGGGGTTACTGAAGTGAAAGAGAAAGTTTAAGTTCTATCAAAAAAACTAAACTCTTATTTAGCTCCAAATGTTTTTTCCTGAGCTTTAATACAGGGTCTGCATTGCCAGATCTTCGTATATTTCAAAGTTATTCAAACTTTTATGTACACGGATTCTTATATAAACTCTCCCATTTTTACATGTTGACAAGTATTTCATTAAAAAAAAAAATACACTGTGTTAGCTGGCAGAATTCATTCATAATCCCAGAACTCTTAACATTCTTGAAGCTAAAAGTTTACAATTTGAGATAACTTTGTAAGGAGTTCCAAAAGTTTCTTTCAGTTACAAAATTAGCTCTTGTCATTGGCCTTAAGTCTCATTCTTCCAAATCTCTCAGAATCTACGCTGTGCCAGGAATTTAGGAACTAGACCCTGTTCGATTCATCCATGTCTTTTGTTATTTTGCTGATTTCAATCATAGCCCCATTCAGTGTTCTTGTTTCTGAACAAATACTACAGATGAGTCTATGTTCATAGCACAGTAATTCTATAGATATGGAAAGTTTGTAGCTAAAGTCGCTACTATATCAGGCCATCTAAAATGAGTACGATATCCTCACATTAGAAGAAACCAGAGTCAGATAGATAAAATGCGTGACTCAAAGATAATAGAATGAGTTCCTGTCAAAGTGAATTTGAGAACAAGAACAAGCTTTGTGGAGTATCTCATGCCTGGGCTGAGGGCTCATTGTGTGTTTGATTAATCTGTTCTTGGTTGCAGCAGTTAGCTATTTCTGCATAACATACAACTATAAAATATTAATGGAATACCTTAATAGGTAATTATTTCTCACTCATGTGTCTGCAGGTCAGCTGGAGTTCAGTTGTCTTCAGCTGCACTCTAGTGTAGAATCTACTTCTAGAATCTAGTTCTAGATTTCAGGTCTGGCTCAACTCATCTGACATAGCTCTGCTCCCACTTCTGGGGCCCAGGCTACCTGGGAAGAATAGAGGCTACCTGAGGAGCAAGCAGAAACATATAATGCTCTTAAAGATGAGCCCAGGCTCACAATTCATATGCTATCATTTCCATCTATATTCCTCAAGCCAAAGCAAGTCATTTGGCAAAACACAACTTTAATGGAGCATCAAGTACACAGCCCCATAGAGATCTGGATGGGAGGAAGAAATGAATAGACACTAAATATTAATCATATCTATCACAGTATTCACTGAGGAAATACATTGTGCATGGCACTGCATCAAGCACTTCATTTTATTAAAAGCAGTCTTCACAAGAGCCCTGTTGTAGTATACATAATCACCTCCATTTTACAGGTAAAGAAATTGAGTTTCAGAGAGATTAGATAAGCTGATGAATGGCACACACACTTGCTAGTAAGTCTGTTACTAGAACAGACTTTGAAAACAGATCACCTGTGCACTTTGTAACACTGAGTCTTTTCTCTCTTCCCACATCTAGAAGTCATTACCCATCTTCAGAAGCTCAATACATTTTTGAGTCTTTGAAATGTATCACTGGTATCAATAGTTGATCTTTGTCTGCATGCTGGACAGTCACAGTCATGATCAAACCCCTGTATGGGCAAATCCCTGTGGTTACAAGACATAAAAGGAATAGAAGAGAAAGGCAGAGAGGACTGTAGCAGGAAGACTGGCTTCTAACACGGCAGCAATCCCATCCATATGTTCCTAGATAGAAATTCCAAAAAAAAAAGAGAGAGAGAAAGAGAGAAAATGTAACTCTGAGCCAAAATAATGTGCAACCATTCGGTGACATGATAGCTGTTTCACATTACAGTTTAGCCTTTGAGTAGAATCATAAATAAAAGAGAACACTTATTCTCTTAAAACACAGTTCCAGAGACCATATAAATAAATGGAACTGATTCAACGTGGAAGTTCTAATACAACAGACAAAAGACCATGACATTAAGTCAAATGCTATTCTCTCTCCTTTGTACTAACACAGATTCCTAACCAGAAAGGGCAAGACCTGGCTAAAGCACTGGCCATAAAGGGATATATGATGAATTAGGTCCTGAGTCAGAGATCACTGATTCCTCTGATGTTCTTCTTCTGATAATGAGGTAGCCTAATCTTCCTATCAGCTTTTATTGTACCTTAAATCTTAATGCTGGGTTTCCAATTTGGTCCTCATTGAAAGTTGCTCTTCTGATAATTTTCTGGTTTCCCTGACTATCTCTAGAGATGGAGGAATCTCCTTAATCTAACAAAATCTTTGTCCCCAGAATTAAAACCCCAGACGTGAATTTGTTTCATTCTCTCTGTTAAGGATGACTTCCAAAAAATTCATGAAGGACCTGCTGATAGGCCTGGCTTTGCTGTCCACAAGCAAAGACTGACCAATCACTGTGCTTTCATAGAGAATCTGCATTGCTGCATCTTTGAATGTGCCAAAAGAAGTTGTATTTTTATGTAAATGAATTTTTATGTGAACTCCCAGCTGGCACTTTCATCATTAAGGGAAACTTATGAGTAGCTTCAGACTCCCAGCCCCCATCAGAGGTCAGGAGAGAAAGAGTCTAAAGATACCTAATGCCAGATATGTCAATGTCAGCATCACTTTTAGGTATCTGTCCCTGAGTACTGCCTTCTCCATGGCTAGTCAGGAGCATAGTAAACAACCGTGGTCTAGTCCAGGGAGTCAGAAAACTACCATCTGTGGGCCAAATTTGGCCCACTGCCTGTTTTTATAGATAAAGTTTTATTGAAACACAGTCACAATCATTTATGTTTGGTCTATGCTGGGTTTGTACTGTAAGAGCAGAGTTAAGGACTTACGACAGAGACCATATGGCCCACAAAGCCTAAAATATTTACAATCTGGCCATTTGTAAAAAAAATGCCTTCCAATCTTGGGATAGTCCTTTGGCTATCTCAGTTCAGTTCAGTCACTCAGTCATGTCCAACTCGGCAACCCCATGGACTGCAGCACGGCCAGGATTCCCTGTCTATCACCAACTCTTGGAGCTTGCTGAAACTCATGTCCATTGAGTCAGTGATGCCATCCAACCATCTCATCCTCTGTTGTCCCCTTCTCCTCCTCCCTTCAATCTTTCCCAGCATCAGGGTCTTTCCTAATGAGTCAGTTCTTCACATCAGGTGGCCAAAGTATTGGAGCTTCAGATTTAGCTTCAGTCCTTCCAATGAACAGCTAGGACCAATCTCCTTTAGGATGGACTGGTTTGATCTCCTTGCAGTCCAAGGGACTCTCAAGAGTCTTCTCCAACATCACAGTTCAAAAGCATCAATTCTTTGGCACTCAGCTTTCTTTATGGTCCAACTCTCACATTCATACATGACTACAGGAAAAACCATAGCTTTGACTATACAGACCTTTGTAGGCAAAATAATGCCTCTGCTTTTTAATACACTGTATAGGTTTGTCATTGCTTTTCTTCCAAGGAGCAAGCATCTTTTAATTTCATGGCTGCAGTCAACCATCTGCAGTGATTTTGGAGATCAAGAAAATAAAGTCTGTCACTGTTTCCATTGTTTCCCCATCTATTTGCCATGAAGTGATGGGACCGGATGCCGTCACTTGGATATCTAAACAGAGAATCGTTCAGGTTCCTGAGCTGAGAATTATCTTCTGCACAGCTCACTGTCTATCAGTTTTTAGTAAAATATTCTATCTTCTAATTTGGGTGGTGATATCATGTGTTTAAAGCTTAGATAATATATCAGTTTTAAGATAGTCCTAAGATATATTCATATATCTTACATTTTACATATGCTTATATATATAAATGTATATTCTTGGACAATCTTTCCATTCAGAGGTTGGATCTGTGGCCCTTTTTCTTGAATCAAGGCAGACTGGTAACTCACGTGTAACAAACAGTGTGGCAGAAGTAATGCGGTGTGACTGCTGACTCAGGCTCATGTTCAGCTGTGTCCGATTCTTTGCAACACTTTGGACTGTAGCTTGCCAGACTCTCTCTGTGAAATTTTTCAGGCAAATTTTCAGGCAAAATACGATAGTGGGTTGCCATTTCCTTCTCCAGGAGATCTTCCCAACCCAGGGATCAAACCCACGTCTCTTATGTCTCCTGCAATTGGCAGGCAGGTTCTTAACCACTGGCACCCCTGAGAAGCCCCATAGCATCATGCTGATATCTGACTACAATTGCTAGAGATCTCTAGCTGTGCCTTGCCTGAATTCTTGACCCATAGATCATGACAAAACTTAAATGGCTATGTTATTTTTTACTGTGGTTTAAACAAAAAACAATAAATTTACCATCTTAACCATTTTTAAGTGTACAGATCATATTGCTGTACAACAGAGCTCTAAAACGTTTTCATCTTGCAAAACTGAAATACTTATCAACCATGAATTTCCCCTCCTCAAGTCCATAGCAATCACCTTTCTGCCTTCTGTATCTATGATTTTGAGGATGTCAGATAATGTGTATGGGAAGAATCATACAGTTTTTGTTCATGACTGGGTTATTTCACTTTGCATAATGTCCTTAAGGCTCCTTCATACTATAGCATGTGAGAGAATTTCCCTTTTTAAAGGCTCTGTGATATTCCATTGTACAGATATTCTGCATTTTCTTTATCCATTCACCTCTCTATGAACATCTGAGCTGCTTCCACTTCCTGACTATCATCAATAACTGTGATGAACATGGGTCTGCTAATATCTGTTTAAAATTCTGCTTTGAATTCTTTTGGATATATACCCAGAAGTGAGATTGCCAGATTATCTGATAAGTCAATTTTTAATTTTTTAAGGAAACTCCATACTGTTTTCCAAATTACCATTTTATCTTTCCATCAACAGTGTACAGGGTTCAGTCTTCTCCATATCCATGCCAACACTTGTTAACGCTCATCTTTTTGATAATAGCTATTCTAACAGGTATACAGTGATGTCTCATTGTGGTTTGGGTCGGCATTTTCTTATGAGTAGTAACACCGGGCAACTTTTAATGCGTGTGTTGGCTGTTTGCATGCATTTTTGGAGAACTGTCTGTTCAAACGGAGAAGGCAATGGCACCCCACTCCAATACTCTTGCCTGGAAAAATTCAATGGATGGAGGAGCCTGGTGGGCTGCAGTCCATGGGGTCGCTGAGGGTCGGACACGACTGAGCGACTTCACCTTCACTTTTCACTTTCATGCATTGGAGAAGGAAATGGCAACCCCCTCCAGTGTTCTTGCCTGGAGAATCCCAGGGACAGAGGAGCCTGGTGGGCTGCCATCTATGGGGTCGCACAGAGTCGGACACGACTGAAGTGACTTAGCAGCAGCAGCAGCAGCATGGAAAAACAGTATGGGGGGGTTCAAAAAAAAAAAAAAAAAAACAACTGAAAATAGAGCTACCATAAGATCCTGCAGTTTCACTTCTGGGTATATATCCAAAGGAAACGAAATCACTATTGTGAAGAGATATCTCTACCCCATGTTCAGTGCAGCATTATTTATAATAGTTAAGACATGGAGACAACCTAAGTGTCCATTGATAAATTAATGGGTAAAGAAAATGTGAACACACACACACATTTACTCAGCCATAAAAAGAAGGAAATCCTGCTATTTGTGACAACATGGATGAAACTTGAGTGCATTATAGCAAGTGAAATAAGCTTGACAGAGAAAGACAGATGCTGCATGATCTCATTTATTTTGTTGTTGTTCATTGTTGTTGTGTCCGACTTTTGCGACTCCACGGACCATAGTCCGCCAGCAACTCTGTCCATGGAATTTCCCAGGCAAGAATACAAGACTGAGTTGCCATTTTCTTCTCCGGAGGATCTTCCCAACCCAGGGATTAAACCCGTGTCTCCTGCATTGCAGGCAGATTCTTTACCATTGAGACACAGAAGAAGCCCCTATCTCACTTATAAGTGGAATCTAAAAAAAATTTTTTAATATTCAGAAGTAGAGAGCAGATTGGTGGTTGGCAAAGATGGAAGTAGGTGGGTGGGGGTGGGGAATGGGTGAAGGTAGGGGTCAAAGCGTACAAAATTCCAGTTTTAAGATGAGTAACTCCTGGGGATATAATGCATAGCATAGTTAATGACACTGTACTGCCCATTTGAAAGAAAGTGAAAGTCGCTCAGTCGTGTCTGACTCTTTGCGACCCCATGGACTACATACAGTCTATGGAATTCTCCAGGCCAGAATACTGGAGTGGATAGCCTTGCCCTTCTCCAGGGGATCTTCCCAACCCAGGGGTCAAACCCAGGTCTCCCACATTGCAGGTAAATTCTTTACCAGCTGAGCCACCAGGGAAGCACTGCACATTTGGAAGTTGCTAAAAGAGTGGATCTTAAAAGCTCTCATTGCACACACAAAAACTGTAGCTATGTGAGGTGATGGATGTGTTAACCTTATTGAGTAATCATTTTGCAGTATATCGTATATCAAATCATTACTTTACATACCTTAAACTTACAAAATATTATATGTGAATTATATCTCTATAAAGCTGAGAAAAGAAAAACACAGAAGACTGACTCAAAGTGTAGAAACAGAAGCTCAAAATATGAATACCAGAGCCATGCAGAACAACTCCCGATGTACAAGCCATTCACTTCTCCAGGGGATCTCCCTGACCCAGGGATCAAACTCAGGTCTCCCACGTAGCAGGCAGATTCTTTACTGTCTGAGTCACCAGGGAAGCCACCCCCAAAGTACAAGACTGAGTGCAAGGAACTGACATTTGCCTGGCTAGAATTCAGAATTGTGATGGACTGGTGGCTGATACATATCTGTCTCCCACACACAGTGTTTTTAACTGAATTGCCTATTGCGGTAATTTTATCCTTAGATCACCATTGTATCTTAGAAGTGCAATAAGGCAGATGATTTGTCTCTCTAAGTCTTTAAATTTAGCGGACACACCCTGACCGGGATCTACTGTAGATAATAAAATCCTGAAGTCTGAACCTGATACCAACTCAGGCTGAAGTATCATCTAATAGATAGCATCAGCTTTCAGTCATGTGAGTGAGTAAACTTTGGAAAGAATAAAGCATTATGAAAAAGGGGAAGTATATTTGAAGAGGGGCCAAATAGAAATTACAGGAGAGTAGCTTCCCTGGTGGCTCAGACATATTAAAGTCTCAATGATAAGCAAAAATGCAGACTAAGGAGATATGCTTGACACCTTTGTAATTTAGCAAACTTAAGAGCAAGCTTTTTTTGACCACAGTGACATCACCTATTGTTTAAAATAGCATCAGGCAACTTTCCTTGCTTCCTGAAGGCCAACCAAAAGCTGATCTCACCACCCCACCTCACTTGTACCACATACTGAGACTGACCAATGAACAAGTGACCCAGAGGCCACCTTTGTGTTCACTTTTAAACATGGCTCAAAGAAATTGTTAACTTCTCTACATTGTGAGTTAGAGAGCACTATTTGGGTCACCAGTTGAGCAGCACAGTCTGCCTGCTCAGTCACCCTCTGATCCCAGACTGAGCCGCAGAGGCACCGGTAGGATGATGTAGAAAGGAAACTACCGGTTTGCCAAGTTTATCCTAAACCCGAGCCTATCTTAAGATGTTTGCAATGATTCCTTTAAAAAAAATTATTTATTTTAATTGGAAGATAGTTAGTTTACAATACTGTGGTGGCCTCTGCCATACATCAACATGAATTAGCCACAGGCATACATGTGACCCTCCCACCTCCTGCTCCACCCCATCCTTCCAGGTTGTCACAGAGCACCAACTTTGGGTTCCCTGCATCATACGTCAAACTCCCACTGGATATCTATTTTACATACAGTATTGTATATGTTTCAGTGCTACTCTCTCAAATCATCCCACCCTCTACTTCTCCCACTGTGTCCAAAAGTCTGTTCTTTATGTCTGTGTCTCCTTTACTGCCCTGCCCATAGGCTCATTGGTACTATCTTTCTAGATTCCATATATATGTGTTAATATATGATATTTGTCTTCCTCTTTCTGACTTACTTCACTCTTTAAAATAGGCTCTAGGTTCATCCACTTCATTAGAACTGACTCAAATGCATTCCTTTTTATAGCTGAGTAATATTCCATTGTGTATATGTACCACAACTTCTTTATTCATTCATCTGCCATCTTTACCCATTCATCTGCCATCTTTATCCATTCATCTGCCATCTTTATCCATTCACCTGCCATCTTTATCCATTCATCTAGGTTGCTTCCATGTCCTAGCTATTGTACATAGTGCTGCAATGAACACTGAGGTACAAGTGTCTTTTTCAATTCTTGTTTCCTCAGGGTATATGCCCAGTAGTGGGTTTGCTGGGTTGTATGATAAATTCTATTCCTAGTTTTTTAAGGAATCTCCATACATTTATAATAAGAATACTTTTAGTCCAAAGTAGCATCTGCTGTTATTTACTACCTGTGGCAGGAAGATAAACTTCTTGGTTTTGCTTTATCAAACCCACAAGAGAAAAATCAAGCCTTTGTGACTGAGGAAAGGGAAAAGGGAGGAAACTGAGATCTGGACCTAAATAGCAACCAAGTAACAAGCAGAATTAGTTGTAAATGGTATTTTACCCATGTAGCTTTTAGAAGTCATTTCAAGATGGAAGATAGGGGACTTCCCTGGTGGCCCAGAGGTTAAGATTTCATGCTTCCACAGCAGGAGGCATGGGTTCAATCCCCAGTCAGGGAACTAAGATCCTGCCTGCCATGTGGTTCAGCCAAAAAGAACAAAACAAAACTGAAATCACTGCGACTTTAAAAAAAAAAGACTGGAGGCAATTAAAGGAGTGGGGATTAAAGGCATCTTCACCTCTGAGCCTGTGTTGGGTTCAATCTTGCCAACTTTACTCACCATCTTGTATAAATAGCTGGGACATTGTGGGGGAAAACTTAGCAAGGAAGAAGTAGGAAGGAGAGGGACATTGGGACATTTAAGGCCACTCTAAGGAACAAGAACGAAGTAGGGATCATGTTAGGGATCCTGTTAGTTTCAGCAGTATTTTTTGCCAAACCCATTGCCTGCTTCCTCAGGACAATTACAAGGAAGAGCATCTGGCTTGCTTCTACGAGCAGAAGCACACCCCTGAAAATCAAGGGGGACTTGAAACTGGAAAAACCGATTATTAATGGTGATCACTATGAACCATGCATGTCTACGTAGGAGTGACAGTTCTCTGAAACTCAAACACCTTGTCATTTGCACACCCAAGACACAGGACACCATGAGCCCCACAGGCAGTGTCACTGAACATCAAATTCTGCATTTCAGGCACCATCCTCTCAGGGGAACCAACCAACACAGAAAATATCAGTGCAGACACAGGCACAGTTTTATCTAGTAGAGAAGCTTTCTACCAGTACCACAGGGTTAAGTAACACAGAAATAGTGGGAGGGCAGGGAAGACAGAAACAGAGGCAGGGCACAGAGAAACTTTTACCCAAGATATTAAAAGACCTAGGGAATTAATGGGGAAAAGAAAGATGGAAATGAAAGAAGCAGCACAAGAAAAAAGAGAAAAACTAAGTAGGAAAACAGAGAGGATGAAAGAAACAAAGAAGTTTAGTTTAAAATGGAGAAATGATGAAAATAAAACTATTTTCATCAGTCTCACAGTTTTCAGAGTACAAATCTTTTGCCTCATTAGGTAGGTTTATTTCTAGGTATTTTATTCTTTTTGATGCAATGGTAAATTGGATTCTTTCTTTTGATCTTTTGATGTTAACATGTAGAAATGCAATGAATTTCTGTGTATTAATTTTGTATCCTGCAACATTACTGAATTCATTGATGATTACCAGTAGCTTCCTGGTAGTATCTTTAGGGTTTTCTATGTGCAGCAATTCCCCTACATAAGAACCTTTCAATGATGTGAACATGTGTTTGCATGTCTAATCATGTAAGTTAGCTCATGTGCATCCTCTACAAGTGGCTGTGCTCTTATGTACTTTACTGTACAGTACTCTATGGAGTACAGCAGTATAGTATCTTTATGCCAAGTGCAGAATGTCTGGAAGCAATGGTGATGTAGCTGGTACTACTGTACTCCTGTAAATCTATTATAGTACAGTACTATGGAATAGATTGTGTTAGTTGGGTGTCTAGGCTAACTTTGTTTGACTTACAAACCAATTGGACTTATGAATGTGCTCTCAGAATGGAATTCTTTCACATGTAGGGGACTTAATTTATAGTGTCATGTCATCTGTAAACAGTGACAGTTTCATTTCTTCATTTTCAGTGTGGATTTATTTCTTTTTCTTCTTTGATTGTTGTGGCTAAGACTTCCAAAACTATATTGAACAAAAGTGGCAAGAGTGGACATCGTTGTCTTGTTCCTAATCTTAGCGGAAATGCTTTAAGTTTTTCACCATTGAGTATGATGTTAGCTGGAGGTTTGTCACATACGGTCTTTATTATGTTGGGGTAGATACCCTCTGTACCCACTTTCTGGAGAGTTGTGTTGAATTTTGCCAAAAGCTTTTTCTGCATCTACTGACATGATCGTATGGTTTTTATAATTCAATTTTTTGATGTGGTATATCACACTGATTGATTTGTAGATACTGAAAACTCCTTGCATCCCTTGGATAAATCTTGCTTGATCATGGTATATGAGCCTTTAAATGTATTGCTGGATTCAGTACGCTAGTATTACTATTTTGTTGAGGATTTTTGTGTCTGTGTTCAAAGACCTTTACTACAAAAGCTAGAAGATGCTGTTAGAAGAAATTAAATATGACACCAACAGATGGAAACATATACCATGTTTTTGAGTTAAAGGAATCAATATTTTCATAGTGACTATACTGCTGAAGGCAATCTACAGAGTCAAAGAAATCTCCATCAAATTACCAATGACACTTTTCAGAGAAATACAACAAAAAATTTTTCAATTTGCATGGAGACAGAAAAGACCACCAAATATCCAAAGCAATCTTGAGAAAGAAAAACAAAGCTGGAGGAATCAGGCTTCCTGACTTCAGACTATACTACAAAACCACAGCCATTAAAGCAGTATGGTACTGGCACCAAAAAAAAGAAATACAGATCAATGGAATAGGATATAAACCCCAGAAATAAACCCATGAACCTATGGTCAATTAATTTGTGACAAAAGAGGCAAGATGATATAATAGAGAAAATACATCTCTTCAATAAATGGTGCTGGGAAACTAGACAGCTACATGTAAAAAATGAAATTATAACATTCTTTAACACCACACACAAAAATAAACTCAAAATGGATTGAAGATCTAAATGTAAGACTGGATACTCTAAAACTCTTAGAGGAAAACATAGGCAGAACACTCTTTGACATAAATCACAAAAATATCTTTTTTGAGTTGTCTTCTAGAGTAATGGAAATAAAAGCATAAAGAAATAAATGGGACCTAATTAAACTCAACCAGTCCATTCTAGAGGAGATCAGCCCTGGGTGTTCTTTGGAAGGAATGATGCTAAAGCTGAAACTCCAGTACTTTGGCCACCTCATACGAAGAGTTGACTCATTGGAAAAGACTCTGATGCTGGGAGGGATTGGGGGCAAGGAGCAGAAGGGGATGACAGAGGATGAGATGGCTGGATGGCATCACCAACTCGATGGATGTGAGTTTGAGTGAACTCCTGGAGTTGGTGATGGACAGGGAGGTCTGGCGTGCTGCGATTCATTGGGTCGCAAAGAGTCGGACACGACGGAGCGACTGAACTGAACTGAACTGACTGAATTAAACTCAAAAGTACAGCAAAAGAAACTGTAAACAAAACAAAAGACAACCAACAAAAACAGAAGAAAATAATTGCAAAGGATGCAACTAACAAGAGCTTAATCTCCAAAATTTACAAACAGCTCATGCAGCTCAATATCAACCCCCCCAAAAAAGACCAAACCAAAAATAGGCAGAAGACCTAAATAGATGTTTCTCCAAAGAAGACATACAAGTGGCTGAGAGCCACATGAAAAGATGTTCATCACTGCTAACTACTAGAAAAATGCAAATCAAACCTACAAATGAGATCACTTCACACCAGTCACAGTGGCCATCATCAAAAATCCTATAAGCAATAAATGCTGAAGAGGGTGTGGAGAAAAGGGAACCCTCCTACACTGTTGGTGGGGATATAGTATAGTCACTATGGAGAACAGTACAAGATTTCTTAAAAAACTTGAAATAGAGCTACCATATGACTCAGCAATCTCATTCTTGGGCATATATCTGGAGAAAATCATGGTTGAAAGGATATGTGCACCCCAATGTTCATTGAAGTGCTGTTTATAATAGTCAAGACATGGAAGCAACCCAAATGTCCATTGACAGATGAATAAATAAAGAAGATGTGATACATACTCACAATGGAATATCACGCAGCTATTAAAAAGAATGAGATAATGCCATGTGCAGCAACGGGGATGGACCTGGAGATTATCATACTAAGTGAAGTAAGTCAGAAAAGAAAGACAAATATACGATATTGCTTATATGTGGAATATTTTTTTAATTATACTAATGAACTTATTTATAAAATAGAAACAGACAGACTTAGAGAACAAACTCTGGTTACCAGTGGGGAAGAGTGGGGGTCAGGGATACATTGGGAGTTTGGGACTAAATGTATTTAGATACATTTCTGTATCTAAAATAAATAACTGACAAGAACCTGCTTTATAACACAGGGAACTCTGCTCATTATTCTGTCATAATATAAATGGGAAAAGAAGTTGAAAAAGTATAATTGTATAATTCAGTTATACATACATATACATATGCATATGTATACATATGCATATGTATATGTATATGTATACAGCTGTACACCTGAAACTAACACAATACTCAATTATACTCCAAAATAAAATAAAAACTAAAAAAAAAAAAAAAAACCTAAAAAAAAAAAAAGACTTTTAAAGCCCAGATAAGATAGAAAGAAATTTACAGATCAATGTAGAATAGATCTAGAAATATATAATCAAGGGTTCCCTGGTCTGTATCAATTGATTCATGTGTCATTAGGAACCTCATATGCAAAAATTAATACAGGAAAAAATAATAAAGATGACCTAAGAAACCCAGATTTGTTTTGATTCTTTATTTTGCATATAAACATCTCATTGGTCCAGAACTGTTTATTGAAAAACATTAGTCGTTCTCTATTGAGTTGTATTTAACCTTTGTTGAAAAAAAATCGATTAGGAAACTTATTTTCCAAAACTGTAGTCCTTGTCATGCAGCATTATAATTATTAGTTTATATCTCTGATCCTGCCTTGAATTCAGGACAGAGAAAACTGCCTAGATCACTACTATAATTCTCACAGCATCTTTTTCTTTTTTTTAATGTGGACCATTTTTAAAGTCTTTATTGAATCTGTTACAGTATTGTTTCTGTTTTATGTTTTGGTTTTTTGGCTCTGAGGCATGAGATCGAACTTGAAACCCCTGCATTGGAAGGCGAAGTTTTAACCACTGGATCACCAGGGAAGTCCCCCTCAAAGCATTCTTGAAGTAGATATTTAATAAATATGAATGCTAAAAGGGGCAGGGGTGGGGGAGGGCAGGCAAAAAAGCTGAAAGCTCAAAAGCTCAAAGTCTTTCTCTACTACTTAAATTTGCTGCCTTCCTCTCCCCCTCTGAATTTCACAGCCTGGAAGGCGTCCAGGCGTCCATAATTCCTCCCTCTTTGCCCTAATTCTCCATCACTTTCCTTGCTGACATTGCCTCCAAATGTTTCTTGTGTTCATCACTGTCTTCCCATCTTTGGTATCTCTGCCCTAAATCTTTAAATGACAGTTTCATAATGCCACCTTCTCTTTAGCTGCCAGTGTGATAAGAGCCAAAACAGAAGATAAATTATATCATGTCCTTGTGTTATAGTCTGTGATGGCTTCTTATCACCGACAGGGCAGAGTTCAAGGTCAGGAATGGTCCTATACTGGACACTGTCAGGGCTTAGCCCAGCTCCCCTTGACTCTCTTCTGCTTTCTAAGTACCTAGCCCTTCTACCAGCTTCTATAGGCTTTGCTCCTCAAGGCCATAGCTTAGACTCTCCCTGGAGGATTGTCCCTGCATGAATGGAACCTCTGTGCCCACAGGTTGAGAGAGTCAGAAGTGTCAGGGAAATTTATCAACTGACTGAAACAAGAGTAGGGAAACCCAACTTCCTTGCTTCAAGTAAAGGCCAACTTTGAGGTGTAACTTACACTCCAGAGCTCCTCTGCAGGATTGAGTTACGTCTAGGACTTTGCCTGATGTCACAAACCTACTTGGTATACTTGTGCCTAACAACCCCTCCCCCTAAATTAATGGTTTAAAACAACAGATATTTATCTCATACATTATCTGAGGGTCAGGAATCTGGGAGCAGCTTACCTGGCTGTAGTCAAGCTGTCAGCTGGTGCTGTAGTTGTCTGATGGGGGTAGAGAGCACGCTTCCAAGATCACTCACATGGTTGTTGGCAGAAGGCCTCAGTTCCTTGCCAGATGGGCCTCTCTGTAGGGCTGTTCACAAGACATGGCAGCTCTCTTCTCACAAATCGAATGATCCACAGAAGGAGGGAGCTGGTAAGTAAATGAGAGAGCACCCAAAACATAAACCTAATCTCAGAAGGGCCATGCCATCACTTCTGCTAGAAGCTACTGGTCACACAGATCAGTCTTGGTACAATGTGAGAGGGGATAGCAAAAAAAGGATACCAGGTAGTGGAGAATTGCTGGGGTCATCTTGGACACTGGATACCACAGATGGCTTCTCCCTCTTCTCTACCCTGCTCCAACCATTCTCTTATCAGATTTTCCTAGCATTGCTTCTAAATCAGTCACTTGCAGCTAAATCCTGTCCTCAAGTACTGCTTCTGTGGAAGCCAATCTAAGACTTTTTGTAAAGTCATCCATGATATCATCCTTGTCTTCTTCTCCAACTTCACCTCTTGCCAATCAATGTGGTATCCTTAATGCAACAGAAATAATAAGATGACTCTTGAAATCATCTATACATGGCATGCAATCTTTCTATGCCCTTCCTCAGATCTTAGTTATCTTTTTAGCTCTATCACTTGCTACAATTAGATATTTGTCAAATGAATGAATGATTGAGTGTATCTTAAAATACTCTTTATCCTTAATTTGCTGTTGCTGATTAGATAGAGGAAAGGATATAGCTTTGTTCTGTCACCTCAGGCAAAGTGAAAACCTTTGGAAGCGCCTTCCAAAATGGAAATCGGAGATCCCATTCATTCATTTATTCAGTCAATAAGTGTTGTTGAAAGTTTACTGTGTGCCTGGATCTTTCCTGAGCACTGGAGATATTGTAGTAAAACAAAGTGACCAAAAGTTACTTTTAGGAGCTTACATCCTACTGTAGGAAATAGTAACAGCTAAAAAGAATTGAGTGTTACTATAACCCAGGCATTGTCATATGGATATAGATATAGGTTATAAACATAGATATATATCTATATATCTCACTTCTTTAATTCTTACACAACACATAAAGACTCTTTATTTAATTCTAACACAACAGGTAGTTCTCATTATTATTTTCATTTTGCAGATAAGAAGAATAATATGCAGAGATTATGCACACCTGGAGTTCAATCCCAGGTAGTAGTACTAAAGAAAAAATTGTGTTATGACACATTAAAAACTGTAAGTCAGATATTTTCAGGGGACTACTGCAATGGAGGCTGTAGAGGGGAGAGAGATGAGACTCAAATCTGAATACAACAAGGACAAGTAGATTTATAGCTAAGGATCAGGGCAGGAGTCAGTGGGTGAAAAATTATTACAAAGAAAAATCAGGGCTAGGGATATTCTGGCTAAACTGACTTGATAGGATTTTTGCTGCAGGCAAGAGTGACAAGATATGAAGAGTGGAGGATGATAGATTTGATCAGGTATCAAGGGTGGGGGATTTTCCACTAAATTGTCCCAGCAGACTTCTCCCTATTCAGTTCAGTTCAGTTCAATCACTCAGTCATCTCCAACTCTTTGTGACCCCATGAATGGCAGCACTGCAGGCCTCCCTGTCCATCACCAACTGCCAGAGTTTACTCAAACTCATGTCCATCGAGTCAGTGATGCCATCCAGCCATCTCATCCTCTGTCTTCCCCTTCCCCTCCTGCCCCCAATCCCTCCCAGCATCAGAGTCTTTCCAATGAGTTAACTCTTCGCATGAGGTGGCCAAAGTATCGGAGTTTTGGCTTTAGCACCATTCCTTCCAATGAATACCCAGGATTGGTCTCCTTTAGGATGGACTAGTTGGATCTCCTTGCAGTCCAGGGGACTCTCAAGAGTCTTCTCCAACACCACAGTTCAAAAGCATCAACTCTTCGGCGCTCAGCTTTCTTCACAGTCCAACTCTCACATCCATACATGACTACTGGAAAAACCATAGCCTTGACTAGATGGACCTTTGTTGGTAAAATAATGTCTCTGCTTTTGAATATGCTGTCGAGGTTGGTCATAACTTTCCTCCCAAGGAGTAAGCATCTTTTAATTTCATGGCTGCAATTACCATCTGCAGTGATTTTGGAGCCCCAAAAAATAAAGTCTGACACTGTTTCCACTGTTTCCCCATCCATTTCCCATGAAGTGATGAGACCACATGCCGTGATCTTCATTTTCCGAATGTTGAGCTTTCAGCCAACTTTTTCACTCTCCTCTTTCACTTTCATCAAGAGGCTTTTGAGTTCCTCTTCACTTTCTGCCATAACGGTGGTGTCATCTGCATATCTAAGGTTATTGATATTTCTCCCAGCAATCTTGATTCCAGCTTGTGCTTCTTCCAGCCCAGTGTTTCTCATGATGTACTCTGCATATAAGTTAAATAAGCAAGGTGACAATATACAGCCTTGATGTGCTCCTTTTCCTATTTGTAACCAGTCTGTTGTTCCATGACCAGTTCTAACTGTTGCTTCCTGACCTGCAAATAGGTTTCTCAAGAGGCAGGTCAGGTGGTCTGGTATTCCCATCTCTTTCAGAATTTTCCACAGTTTATTGTGATCCACACAGTTAAAAGCTTTGGCATAGTCAATAAAGCAGAAATAGATGTTTTTCTGGAACTCTCTTGCTTTTTTGATGATCCAGAGGATGTTGGCAATTTGATCTCTGGTTCCTCTGCCTTTTCTAAAACCAGCTTGAACATCTGGAAGTTCACAGTTCACGTATTGCTGAAGACTGGCTTGGAGAATTTTGAGCATTACTTTACTAGCATGTGAGATGAGTGCAATTGTGTGGTAATTTGAGCATTCTTTGGCATTGCCTTTCTTTGGGATTGGGATGAAAACTGACCTTTTCCAGTCCTATGGCCACTGCTGAGTTTTCCAAATTTGCTGGCATATTGAGTGCAGCACTTTCACAGCATTATCTTTCAGGATTTGAAATAGCTCCACTGGAATTCCATCACCTCCACTAGCTTTGTTCGTAGTGATGCTTTCTAAGGCTCACTTGACTTCACATTCCAGGATGTCTGGCTGTAGGTGAGTGATCACACCATCATGATTATCTGGGTCGTGAAGATCTTTTTTGTACAGTTCTTCTGTGTATTCTTGCCACCTCTTCTTAATATCTTCTGCTTCTGTTAGGTCCATACCATTTCTGTCCTTTATCGAGCCCATCTTTGTGCAAAACGTTCCCTTGGTATCTCTAATATTTTTGAAGAGATCCCTAGTCTTTCCCATTCTGTTGTTTTCCTCTATTTCTTTGCATTGATTGCTGAGGAAGGCTTTCTTATCTCTCCTTGCTATTCTTTGGAACTCTGCATTCAGATGTTTATATCTTTCCTTTTCTCCTTTGCTTTTCGCTTCTCTTCTTTTCACAGCTATTTGTAAGGCCTCCTCAGACAGCCATTGTGCTTTTTTGCATTTCTTTTCCATGGGGATGGTCTTGATCTCTGTCCCCTGTACAATGTCATGAACCTCATTCCATAGTTCATTAGGCACTCTGTCTATCAGATCTAGTCCCTTAATTCTATTTCTCACTTCCACTGTATATTCATAAGGGATTATATTTAGGTCATACCTGAATGGTCTAGTGGTTTTCCCTACTTTCTTCTCCCTATAGCTGGGCTAAAGGCACCCAGGACAGAGCCCAAGGGCAAGTTCCAGTGAGAAAGAGTACTCAGAATAGCTTGACATGAATTAGGTCAAAGGGAGAGTCCTTCAGAAGCATTCCAGAATCTATATCTTTGTCTACTGTAATCGGTGAGTGGAAATGAAACCAAGCAGGACCTTGTGGGGTTCCTGGGCACAGGAGCTTTTCCTTTCGGCCTCCCTGACCTTCCCTGAGTTCTAAAGGGCAGATCCAAACAGTTGCTAATCAGAGGAGGGAGGGGATGCAGAGACAAGAGAGGAGGAGCCAAGAAACAATAGTGCAGGCTCTGGGCAGGGTCCTGGTTTGCCTTAAGGGATACATGTAAAAATATCCTTTAGCTCTTCATAGAGGAGCATGCTCCCTCCCCATAAATGGAAGATGTCAGCATTCTTCATTCCAGAGAAGACCACCTGAGGCCAGATTAAAGGAATCAGAGAAGCTCATCAAGAGATTACCTGAGATCAGATTAAAGGAGTGGAGGCCCTGCACATACCCTAAACCCCACCTTTAAACTATGGCTATGAAACTCCTCATCAGACTCTCCTGGGTTGGGACACACAGTTTTGAGGGCACAAGCCCACTGTGTCCCCCTTTGTCTGGCAAAGCAATAAAGCTATTCTTTTCTACTTCACCCAAAACTCTGTCTCTAAGATTCGATTTGGCACCAGCACACAGAGACCAAGCCTTCATGATCAGAAGAGCATGAAAAATGTCTTGACATGGCAATACTAACTGCAAATCTGTCTGCCTATCTGGCTTCCCAATGTGTCTCTTTCTAAATTCTGAAAGGGGAAAATAATGAAACTGTACTGAGATCTAGTTAACCTAGAATAAAACTGCCACTTGGAGCAGGAATCACCTAAGAGGCAATGCAGTGGAGAGGTCAAAGTGGGAGTCAGGAGTCAGGCTGAGCTAGAACGAACCTGTACAGTAGTATGATCCATGTCCTCATCTGCATGATAAGAGAGCTGAGAAATGTGGTTCCAAGATTCTTTCCTCTGTTCCCTTGACAGCAACCTTAATGATCTAGCTCTTAAGATCCCACCACCTTTACAGCACGTAACCTTGCGTTATTTTTATCAGCCTGTATACCTATCTCCCCTGCTTAACAATAATCCCTGTGTACAATGAATGCTCCCTTACACACCATAATACACCATATATACTATTCCATCTTGGTCATGTTTTCCCATAAAGAATGGATCTCTATATCCAGGAGATTCCCTTGCAAAGGCTCCTTGAAGTTCACAGAACGAATGAATAAAACAGTCAAGATTTAGATGCAGGCCTGCCCCATTCCAAAGCTGGCACTCTCCATGTACATCCGGTGACTCAGAAAAGAACAATTGCTTAAATAGAATTCAGCTTGGTCAGTATATCATTCCTGATAGCCTACTTCAAATATTTATCCCTCAGAGACAAACACACTGACACACTCACACACAAGTTCAACATTTACTTTTCAAAACACCCCAGATGGTATATTTCACCTTGAAATCTGTCCTCCTGGGAGCAAGGCAGGTCCTGACCTGGATTTTCAGCTTGAAAACACCATGGGAATATACTTCAGAGGATTTAAAATAACAAGATTTCACCAATATTGATACTTTAATTTCTTTAGATTCATGGCAATTCATTGTATGGTTCCTGACATGCCTTTACATTTTAAATTGCTAAATAATTTTGAATAAAACAGGCAGGTATTTTTTCCCCATGGAAACTGGTTTCATTGAAGATTCATGTAGCTTCAACTTCCTGTGATACCTTTGTTCCCACAAGTCTATAAGGGTTGAGATTCTAGCAAGAAATATAATGTATTCC
This sequence comes from Bos indicus, assembly GCF_029378745.1. Classification (NCBI taxonomy): domain Eukaryota; kingdom Metazoa; phylum Chordata; class Mammalia; order Artiodactyla; family Bovidae; genus Bos; species Bos indicus. Next base: position 24,134,646 of record NC_091784.1, on the reverse strand, counting down.
GAAGAGGTAAATGAGAATTTACAGAAGTGACCACTTAGAAAGTAGTGGGCAGAGATAAGGGAAATTAATGAGGGTGATATGACAGTTTAAGACCAGTATTAGTGGAGTTCAGGTCTTCTGAGCACAAGCCACCTATTCTCATTGCTTGGCCCTTGCAATAAGCCTTTCTCTGCTTTAAAGAAAAAAAGACTACTATTAGCAAGAAGCCATTAGCATCTTGAGTGTGAAACAGTAAGGAGAGGGAGCATGTAAGGAGACCTAGTGAGAGCCGGGGAGAGATCTCCAGAGAAGAGCCCAATCTCTAACCATCTGCAGGCTGAGCAAAGTGGGGAGGGGTAGATATCTGTCTCATCCCACCTTCCTGTCTCTTGCTGGTGCTTCCCATTGGGCTTACAAAATCAGGAGTTGCACATAAGGAAAAGTGGGTGATGCAAGTGCCAGGGCACAGAGCAGGGAGAAAACTGAAGAGAAAGCTGGAAAAGCGAAGTGAAATTCTAGTTCAAAAGTCAACCTCTTTTGCCTGGGTCCCTGCTCTTCAGAAATCAGGTGTCAGAAAAGGGACAGTAGAGGCTGAATGCAGAGTGTGGCCTGTCTGCTATTCTGGGGGTGAACAAGCATCCATTTGGCTAAAATAGGAAATCTTCCTCTTCAGTAACCAATGGTTGGATGGGTACATTAGCTTTGCTTTCCATAAATGGGAAAAGTCAATCAACAATGTATAGAAGAGAAAGAAGTGAATCAAATGCTATAATTAGGAAGCATAGCATAACTGAAACAGCCATGCACTTAACATCTGAAAATTCAAATATGTTGTGGGGGTAGCCAAAGGGGAAAAAGAAACTTTAATAATGCAGGATGTTCTGCCCATCAGGCACTCCATAAGCTGATGTATGGAAGTGAGAGTAAAATAGATGACATTAATCCACTGTTCACCCATCAACCTCAGTTGCCCTCAGTCCTCTCATGGTGCAAGCATTTGCCCCTCTATATTCTAGTGCATGTAGATAGTCATATATCCTTTATTACATATTTAAGATGTCTGTGTATGTTAATATTTATGCATATGTGCAGGATTGTACAGAGAAAATCATGTGGACTATTCTTTAAAAGCAATTTGAGGAATTTTCAGGTGTCTTTGGATCTGCAAACAGCACTTTTGGAAAACTGTAAAACCCAATGAAAAGATTTTTAAGAACGAACTATTTTATTTTGTTTTCTGTTCACTGACTTTAAAATCTCACTCCTGCATCAACTATGACTCTACTGTTATCGCTTAACCACCAGATAAGAATTAGGAAAGGAGCTTAGGGAAGATCCATTGTGGAAATAGGTATTCAGTTCAGTTCAGTCGCTCAGTTGTGTTTGACTCTTTGCAACCCCAAGAATCGCAGCACGCCAGGCCTCCCTGTGCATCACCAACTCCCGGAGTTCACTCAGACTCACGTCCATCGAGTCAGTGATGCCATCCAGCCATCTCATCCTCTGTCGTCCCCTTTCCTCCTACCCCCAATCCCTCCCAGCATCAGAGTCTTTTCCAATGAGTCAACTCTTGGCATGAGGTGGCCAAAGTACTGGAGTTTCAGCTTTAGCATCATTCCTTCCAAAGAAATCCCAGGGCTGATCTCCTTCAGAATGGACTGGTTGGATCTCCTTGCAGTCCAAGGGACTCTCAAGAGTCTTCTCCAACACCACAGTTCAAAAACATCAATTCTTTGGTGCTCAGCTTTCTTCACAGTTCAACTCTCGCATCCATACATGACCACAGGAAAAACCATAGCCTTGACTAGATGGACCTTTGTTGGCAAAGTAATGTCTCTGCTTTTCAATATGCTATTTAGGTTGGTCATAACTTTTCTTCCAAGGAGTAAGCGTCTTTTAATTTCATGGCTGCAATCACCATCTGCAGTGATTTTGGAGCCCCAAAAAATAAAGTCTGACACTGTTTCCACTGTTTCCCCATCTATTTCCCATGAAGTGATGGGACCAGATGCCATGATCTTCGTTTTCTGAATGTTGAGCTTTAAGCCAACTTGTTCACTCTCCTCTTTCACTTTCATCAAGAGGCTTTTGAGTTCCTCTTCACTTTCTGCCATAGGGTGGTGTCATCTGCATAGCTGAGGTTATTGATATTTCTCCCAGCAATCTTGATTCCAGCTTGTGCTTCTTCCAGCCCAGTGTTTCTCATGATGTACTCTGTGTATAAGTTAAATAAGCAAGGTGACAATATACAGCCTTGACGTACTCCTTTTCCTATTTGGAACCAGTCTGTTGTTCCATGTCCAGTTCTAACTGTTGCTTCCTGACCTGCGTGTAGGTTTCTCAAGAGGCAGGTCAGGTGGTCTGGTATTCCCATCTCTTTCAGAATTTTCCACAGTTTATTGTGATCCACGCAGTCAAAGAATGCCTTTAGAAGGTCACAAAAAGTAACCCTTAATTATACAAAGGGGGCTTCCCTGGTTGCTCAGCCGTAAAGAATCTGCCTAATATGCCTGCCAATGCAGAAGCCAAAGGAGACTGGGGTTTGATCCCTTGGTTGGGACAATCCCCTAGAGAAGGGCATGGCAAGCCACTCCAGTATTCTTGCCTGGAAAATCCCATGGATGGAGGAGCCTGGTGGGTTGCAGTCCATGGGGTCGCTAAGAGTCAGGACATGACTGAGCGACTTCACTTTCACTTTTCACTTTCATGCATTGGAGAAGGAAATGGCAACCCACTCCAGTGTTCTTGCCTGGAGAATCCCAGGGACGGGGGAGCCTGGTGGGCTGCCGTCTATGGGGTCGCACGGAGTCGCACATGACTGAAGCGACTTAGCAGTAGCAGCAGCAGAACATACTTGGGGTTTTCTGGTGAACTTTGATCTCAAAATCAGCATAGATTATATAGTGCTATAGTAACAGGTATGCCCTCAAACTTCAGGGACATAAACAGATAAGGGCTTATTTCTCTTTTTCCAGCTTTATTGAGGTATAACTGACAAAAAGTGTGCATATATAAGGGATGTAACATAACGATCTAATATATGTATACATTGTGAAGTGATTACTACAATCAAGCTAACACATCTATCACCTTATATAATTATCTTGTTTTTGGTTTTTTGATGAGAACATTTAAGGTTAACTCTCTTAGCAAAATATTATACAATACAGTATTGTTAACTGTAGTCACCGTGCTGTATGTTACATCCTCAGAAATTACTTATCTTATTAATATAACTGAAAGTTTGTACCCTTTGACCAATATCTCCTTATTTTCCCCACCCCACAGCCCCTGGCAACCACCATTCTACTCTCTGGTTCTATGAGTTCAAAGTTTCTAGATTCCACATATAAGTGAGATTATATGGTATGTATCTTTCTGTGTCTGCCTTATTCTACAGACCATGATGTCTAGTTCATCCATATGGTTGCAAATGGCAGTATTTCCTTCTTATCTTTGACTGGGTAATATTTCATTGTATATGTGTATCACCTCTTCTTTATCCATTCATCCATCAATGGACACTTAGGGCTTATTTCTCACTCACTCATCTGGGGGCTCTGCTCTCTGTCATCTTGTTTTCTCTTTAGGACTCAGAATGATGGAGCCCCCCACAATATCAAACATTGCAGAAGAGTCTCACAATAGTAATCAAATGTTTGTACTGAGTGACACATGACTCTAAAAATCATATCTCACTGGCCAGAATTGTTCACATGGCTCCACTCAATGGGGCTAAGAAGAGCAAGTATCAGGCATCCAGAAGGTGGAGATTTCTTTTTTTATTTGAAGTTGCTCAGTCAAGTCCGACTGTTTGCCACCCCACGGACTATACCATCTATGGAATTCTCCAGGCCAGAGAACTAGAGTGGGTAGACTTTCCCTTCTCCAGGGATCTTCCCAACTCAGGGACGGAACCTAGGTCTCTCCCATTGCAGGTGGATTCTTTACCAGCTGAGCCACAAGGGAAGCCCTTGTGGAGAGCCAGAAGTACTTGCTGTTTAGAATTACCAGCTACCATATCAATATAATGCCCTTTCGCATTTCCTGAGAACAGCAGGAGGGACCTTGGAATCTGAACAGAGTGGAAAGCTGGGATCATCAGATTTCATGGTCAACAAATTCAGAGTTAACCATTATATCACTGAACCTGTGCCCAAGTCATCAGGAGAGTACCATTTAGAAGACTGACAGTGTACTTGTTGATGTCACATGTCAGGGTTTTGGTAACTTAACCTTAGCAATACAGTCAACATTTTAAAATCATGAAACTCCATAGAAATGTATGTGACATACATACACATATCTATAAACTTCTATGGTTTTTCCAATAGTCATGCATGGGGAGGCAGCTGGACAATAAAGAAGGCTGAGCACCAAAGAAATGATGTTCACCGAAGAATTGAGTTCTGGAGAAGACTCTTGAGAGTCCCTTGGACTGCAAGGAAATCAAGCCAGTCAATCCTGAAGGAAATTAACTCTGAATATTCAGTGGAAGGACTGATGGTGAATCTGAAGCTCTGATACCTTGGCCACCTTATAAGAGCCGACTCATTGGAAAAGACCTTGATGCTGGGAAAGATTGAAGGCAAAAGGAGAAGAGGGCAGCAGAGGATGAGATGATTAGATAGCATCACCAACTCAATGGACATGAGTTTAAGCAAACTCTAGGAGATAGTGAAGGACAGAGAAGCCGCCAGTCCATGGGGTGGCAAAGAGTTGGAGATGACTTAGTGACTGAGAAATAACCACAACATAAACTTCATACATGTACTAATGTGCTAATTTGTTATTAATATGTACATTACTGAACACAGAAATATAAACCTTTAAAGGATGAAAAAAATAAATATATGGTCTAATATTTCCCACCCAATATATTATCTCACACTCTCCTTGGAATATTTGCACTCCACTCTGGAGACTCTCTCCCTTACAGAACCGAGAGGTTTAAGCCACATTCTCAAGGAGGGGAGACAAACAAGGAAGGAGTATGTGACTCCATAAAATTATGTGTAACCTCAGCTATAACCCTAAGATTATAACTGTTAATATCTTGGTACATTTCCTCTCTCTCTGCACAGCTACCCACACATGGAAGTATTTTAAAAAAGAAACTATAACGGACAAACTGCTTTGCAATCTCCTTTCCCTACAGAACACATTGTGAACAATATATTGCATATTCTTTTACATAATTTTTATAACTTTTATCATTTATTTCAGCATATTCATTGTGAAATATTATTAAATGGGTATAAGCAAAGAGAAAAATAAAAATCACCCATTTTCCATTACCCAGATGTAACCACTTTCGGAGCCTGGCAAGCTACAGTCCATGGGGTCACAAAGGTCAGACACAACCTAGTGACTAACACTTTTTCAACCACTGTTAATACTTTGCTGTTGTGAGCTTTTTTGTCCAGTTTCTTTTCAGTACATTCATCCAGTTCCAGTTCAGTCATTCAGTCATGTCCCACTCTTTGCAATCCCATAAACCGCAGCACGCCAGGCCTCCCTGTCCATCAGCAACTCCCAGAGGCTACCCAAACCCATGTCCATTGAGTCGGTGATGCCATCCAACCATCTCATCCTCTGTCGTCCCCTTCTCCTCCTGCCCTCAATCTTTCCCAGCATCAGGGTCTTTTCCAATGAGTGAGCTCTTTGCATCATCAGGTGGCCAAAGTATTGGAGTTTCAGCTTCAACATCAGTCCTTCCAATGAACACCCAGGATTGATCTCCTTCAGAATGGACTGGTTGGATCTCCTTGCAGTCCAAGGGACTCTCAAGAGTCTTCTGCAACACCACAGTTCAAAAGCATCAATTCTTCAGCGCTCAGCTTTCTTTATAGTCCAACTCTCACATCCATACATGACTACTGGAAAAACCGTAGCCTTGACTAGACGGACCTTTGTTGGCAAAGTAATGTCTTTGCCTTTGAATATGCTATTTAGGTTGGTCATAACTTTCCTTCCAAAGGAGTAAGTGTCTTTTAATTACATGGCTGCAATCACCATCTGCAGTAATTCTGGAGCTCCCCAAAAACAAAGTCAGCCACTGTTTCCATTGTTTCCCCATCTATTTGCCATGAAGTGATGGGACTGGATGCCATGATTTTAGTTTTCTGAATGTTGAGCTTTAAGCCAACCTTTTCACTCTCCTCTTGACTTTCATCAAGAGGCTCTTTAGTTCTTCACTTTCTGCCATAAGGGTGGTGTCATCTGCTTGTCTGAGGTTATTGATATTTCTCCTGGCAATCTTGACTCCAGCTTGTGCTTCTTCCAGCCCAGCGTTTCTCATGATGTACTCTGTGTATAAGTTAAATAAGCAGGGTGACAGTATACAGCCTTGACGAACTCCTTTTCCTATTTGGAACCAGTCTGTTGTTTCACGTCCAGTTCCGACTGTTGCTGCTTGACCTGCATACAGGTTTCTCAAGAGGGATCACATTATGTGTACCTTTCTGTACACTGTTTTATCATTTTGTGTGTATTGTATATGCTTCCCAGGTGGCACAGTGGTATAGAATCCACCTGCTAAAGCAGGAGGCATGGATTTGATCCCTGGGTCAGGAAGATCCCCTGAGTAAGAAATGCCAACCTACTCCAGTATTCTTCCCTGAAAGATCCAATGTACAGAGGAGCCTGATGGGCTATCGTCCATGAGGTCACAAGGAGTTGGACATGACTGAACAACTGAGCATGCACTCACATGTATTGTTTATACACTTCCATGTAATGAAGTGCTTTCCTACAACAGCATTGGAAGGGCTCTACATGACAATGTTTCAAAAACTGCAGTTCTCTGCAGGTTGTTCTAAAAGATTCTAATAGGTACATTGAGAAGAAAATGTTTGGAAAATACTGCCTATTTGAATTGTTATAATGCACATTTGCTATTAAAGTCTCTGAAAATCCTACAACTAAAGAAAATATTTAACTTTGTTTAACATGATGTTTCTAAAATTTATTCAAGCATGACTCACTTTTTTGAGACACTTCGAATAACATCCTTCAGAGCAGTGCCAATTACTCTGTAATTATATTCCAGTCCTGCCTTCTTAAACATACAAGTTGTCACAATTATTAACCACAAATACCTGTACTGTAATGAATACTCTTGTTACTATATATTCATGCCCTTCATATATTTTAATATAAGTTTAATAAAGCAGAATTGTCAATTTGAAGCTATGCAGATTTTGGAAGTTTCTTTCCTGACAAATCACTTTCCAGAAATGTTGAACTTATTTATACTCCTATTTCCATACAACCATGTCAGCACTGGATATTATCACTAAAAAAGTGAATAAATACATGCATAACTGGTCTTCTTATTTTCACAACAATTAATGTTTATTATAGAAAAATTTTAAATTAATATTAGAAAAGAGACAAAGGTAAATTACCTATAATCCACAACTCAAAGCTAATCACTGTCAACATGGGTGTCTTTTTTAAAACAAGCCTATAATTATGCAAATTCTATATCATACTACTTTACAGTTAATATTATGGCTATAAAATGTTATTTCTTTGCTTAAATTTGCAGTTGTTTTAATACCAGCAAAGCAGAGCAGTTTTTCATGTTTATTATCTCTGGGTTTCTTTTAGATAATTGTTTATTCACATCTTATGTTCATATTTCTGTTGAGATCTTTATGCTTTTCTTATTGTTTTAGGGGTGCTATTTATATATATATTTATAAACTTCACTATTTTTCAGGTTTGTTGTAAATATTTTCCCCAGATTAGTGTTTAGTTTTCAATTTTACACATGAAGCTTTTTCCTTCAGAAATTTCTGGTTATTTATAGCTTTTTTCTTTAGACATTGTTTACACAAAGATTAGAAAAACCTTCTGTTCTTCAATATTGTATAATTTTCAGAAAATCTAAATAGACCAGTCACCAGTACAGAGATTGAAGCTGTAATCAAAAAAAATTCCCCCAAAAAAACATTCAAAATTAGATGGCTTCACAGGTGATTTCTCAAAGAAGATGTAATACTTAACTTTTCCAAACTATTCAAAAAATTTGAAGAGAAAGGAACACCTTCTAGTTCATTTTATAAGGCCAAAGTCACCCTGATGCCAAAACCAGATAAAGACAACAACAACAACAACAAAATTACAGGTCAATATATCTGGTGAACATAGATGAAAAATCCTCAACAAAGTATTAGCAAATTGGGTTCAGCAATACATCAAAAGAATACACTATTCACCATCATCGAGTTATTCCAATGATGAAAAAATGATTCAACATCTGGAAATCAATCAATGAAACATACCACATTAACAGAGGAATGTGATAATTTCAGTAGATGCAGAAAAAACATTTGACAAAAATTCAGCACTCATTTATGATAAAAAAAAAAACAACTCTCAATAAAATGGATATAGAGGGACATACCTCAACATAACAAAGGCTGAATATCACAAACCCACAGCTAACATCACATTCCATGGTGAAAACCTGAAAGCTATCTTCCTAAGATCAGGAACAAGACAAGTATGCTCACTCTCACTACTCCTATTTCACATAATATGGGAAGTCCTAGCCAGAGCAATTAAACAAGAAAAAGAAATAAAAGATATCTAAATAGGAAACAAAGAAGTAAAACTGTCATTTGCAGATGACTTGATTTCATATGTAGAAAACTCTAAAGACTCCACCCAAAACAAAACTTATTAAAAATCGTAAATGGGACCTAATTAACCTTAAAAGCTTCTGCACATCAAAGGAAACTATTAGCAAGGTGAAAAGACAGCCTTCAGAATGGGAGAAAATAATAGCAAATGAAGCAACTGACAAACAACTAATCTCAAAAATATACAAGCAACTCCTACAGCTCAACTCCAGAAAAATAAATGACTCAATCAAAAAATGGGCCAAAGAACTAAATAGACATTTCTCCAGAGAAGACATACAGATGGCTAACAAACACATGAAAAAATGCTCAACATCACTCATTATCAGAGAAATGCAAATCAAAACCACAATGAGGTACCATCTCACACCAGTCAGAATGGCTGCAATCCAAAAGTCTACAAATAATAAATGCTGGAGAGGGTGTGGAGAAAAGGGAACCCTCTTACACTGTTGGTGGGAATGCAAACTAGTACAGCCACTATGGAGAACAGTGTGGAGATTCCTTAAAAAACTGGAAATAGAACTGCCTTATGATCCAGCAATCCCACTGCTGGGCATAAACACTGAGGAAACCAGAAGGGAAGGAGACACGTGTACCCCAATGTTCATCACAGCACTGTTTATAATAGCCAGGACATGGAAGCAACCTAGATGTCCATCAGCAGATGAATGGATAAGAAAGCTATGGTACATATACACAATGGAGTATTACTCAGCCATTAAAAAGAATACATTTGAATCAGTTCTAATGAGGTGGATGAAACTGGAGCCTATTATACAGAGTGAAGTAAGCCAGAAAGAAAAACACCAATACAGTATACTAACGCATATATATGGAATTTAGAAAGATGGTAACAATAACCCTGTGTACGAGACAGCAAAAGAGACACTGATGTATAGAACAGTCTTATGGACTCTGTGGGAGAGGGAGAGGGTGGGAAGTTTTGGGAGAATGGCATTGAAACATGTAAAATATCATGTATGAAATGAGATGCCAGTCCAGGTTCAATGCACGATACTGGATGCTTGGGGCTAGTGCAGTGGGACGACCCAGAGGGATGGTATGGGGAGGGAGGAGGGAGGAGGGTTCAGGATGGGGAACACATGTATACCTGTGGTGGATTCATTTTGATATTTGGCAAAGCTAATACAATTATGTAAAGTTTAAAAATAAAATAAAATTTAAATAAATAAATAAAATCAGTGATAAAAATCATAAATGAATATAATAAAGTTTCAGAGTTCAAATCAATGTATAAAACTCTGTTGTATTTCTATGCAGTAACAGTGAGCTAGCAGAAAGAGAAACCAAAAAAGTAACCTGTTTAAAATCACACACACACACACACATACCTTGGAATAAATTTAACCAAGGAGATGAAACACATTTACACTGAAAACTCTAAGAAATTGTTGAAAGAAATTGAAGAAGACACACACAAAATGGAAAGATATTCTGTGCTCATGGATTGTAAAAATCAACATTATCAAAGTGTTTTATTAACTAAAGCAAATTCTACAGATTCAGTGCAATCCCCATCAAAATCCCAAGGACATTTTTCACAGAAATATAACAAAAATGTCTAAAATTTATCTGGAGCCCCAAAAGACCCTGAATAGTGAAAGCACTTCTGAGAAAAAAAACAAAGTTGGGGGTATCACACTCCCTGATTTCAAACTATACTATAAAGACATAATAATAAAAATATGATGATATTGGCAGAAAAACAGATCAGTAGATCAATGGAACAGAATTGAGAGCTGAGAAACAAATCCACACATATATGGACAATTAATTTACTACAAAGGAACAAAGAATACATAATGGAGAAAAAACAGTCTCTTTGACAAAAGGTGTTGGGAAACCTGGACAGCCACACTCAAAAAAAAAAAAAAAAAAAGAGAGAACCTAGATCACTATCTCACACCATACACAAAAATTAATTCAGAGTGTTTTAAAGATTTGAATGCAAGACCTGAAACCATAAAACATCTACAAGAAAGCACAGGCAGTATGCTCTTTGACACCAGTCTTAGCAATATCTTTCTGTGTACATACCACCAGGCAAGGGAAACAAAAGAAAAATAAACAGAAGGAATTACACTAAAAACCCTCTTCACAGCAAAGGAAATCATCAATAAAACAAAACTACAACCTACTGAATGAGAAAAGATATTTGCAAAGTGGCACGAGTGGTAAAGAATCTGCCTGCCAATAAAGGAGACGCAATAGATGCAGGTTTGATCCCTGGGTTGGGAAGATACCCTTGAGGAGGAAATGGCAACCCACTCCAGTATTCTTGCCTAGAAAATCCCGTGGATGGAACAAAAAACAACCTGATTAAAATTGGGCAGAGGAGCTTAATAGATATTTTCCAAAGAAGACATACAGGTGGCCAACAGGCACATGAAAATATGTTTAACATCACTAATTATACAGCAAGATATCACCTCACACTGTCAGAATGGCCATTACCAAAAAGACAAGAAATATTAAGTGCTGTCAAGGGTGTGGAGAAAAGGGGACATTCACACATTGTTGGTGGGAATGTAAATTGGTACAGCCACTGTGAAATAAAGGTTCCTCAAAAAATTAAGAACAATAATACCATATGACTCAGCTATCCTACTTCTACATATTTATCCCCCCCCCAAAAAAAATACTAATCCCAAGAGATATCTACACTCCCGTGTTCATCAAGGCATTATTTACAATAACTAAGATATTGAAAAAACTTAAAAATATTTGAATAGATAAAGATGTTATGTACAGCTGGGACATAGAAGCAACCTAAATGTCCACTGAAAGATGAATGGATAAAGAAGATGTGGTATATATATATACAATGGTGTTGAGGTCCTTTAATGGACCAGAACCTGGTGGTCCAGAGTCAATGATAAGAAAGTAAAAGAGAAAGAGAAAGAGGCTGATATTCCTTGGTTTACACAGAAAACCAATAAAGCCCTTGACACGGGGCTTGCACTGCTTCACGTAGGCATAAGGTGCCCTCTCACGAGGGTCTTGCAAGCCCGGGCAAGAAAGTGAGCTCAGCGGGCTTCTGCACTCCAAAGAATTAGCCTGAGAGAAAGAAAGAGAGAGAAAAAGAAAGAAAGACACGGGGACCCAAGCTCTGATGGAACAAGGGTGTTTTATTCAACGTAGTGTGGGTATATATACTGTCTTACAAGGTAGCTTTGTTCAGCAGAGATAAAGATCAAAAGTGCAGACTTACAAATTATCAAGGAAATATAAAGCAATCCATATCAAAGAGAGAGGGTTGTAAATAATCACTTTTACTGTATGGTTCATAAAAAGGAAGAGGGTTGTAAATAGTTACTTATCACTGTATGGAAAAACTAACGAAGGAAATGCATGCATCCTTCAGCCCCAGGAGCGGTTTGAATATTCAGGAATTAATAAGGAGCAGAGGATTCATGACAGACCCAAAAGAGCACACAGGAAGCCTCCTGTTGAATGCTTCCTGACACAATGGAATATTACTTAGCCATAAAAAGGAATGAAATTGGGTCATTTGTAGTGATGTGAATGAACCCAGAATCTGTCATACAGAGTGAAGTAAGTCAGAAAGAGAAAAACAAATATCATATATTAACACATATATATGGAATCTAGAAGAATGGTACAGATGAACCTATCTGCAGGACAGGAATAGAGATGCAGACATAGAGAATTGGTGTGTGGACAATGTGGGGAAGGGGAAGGTGGGACAAACTGGGAGAGGAGCATTGACATATGTACAGTACCATGTGTAAAATAGATAGCTAGTGGGAAGTTGCTCTACAGCATAGGGAGCTCAGCTCGGGGCTCTGTGATGACCTAGAGGGGTGGGATGGAGGGGTGGGAGGAAGGCTCAAGAAGGAGGGGATATATGTGTGCATAAAGGTGACTCACTTCATTGTATAGTACAAACTATCACAACATTGTAAAGCTTTGATTGTACTCTAAAAAAACAAAAAAGAAGTTTTACATATATGTGTATGGATACATATATGTATATATACTGTATGTATATACAATGAAATACCACTCAGACATAAGCAACATGAAATCTTGCCACTTATGACAACATGAATGGAGCTTGAGGGTGTTATGCTAAATGAAATAAATCAGACAGAGAAAGACAAATACCTCATGACTTCACTCATATGTGAAATATAAAAAACTAATAAAATCGAAATGAACAAACCAAACATGTAGAGATACATAGAACAGAGTTATGGTTATCAGATGGGAAGAGGTTGGGGGGAGGGAGAAATAGATAAAAGGGGCCAGTAGCATGGTGATGTATGGAAAACGGATTTTGAGTGGTGAGCCTGTTGTACCACGTTACAGAAGTATGGATAGAAATACAATGATGTACACTTAAATTTTACATAATATTATAAATCAGTGTAATAGAAACAAATTAAAAAAGTAAATAAGTATTGACAACTAAAAAAAGACTGTATTATTTTCTTGCACTATTAATGGCTTTACATCTTCGATCCAGCAGGAGAAACAAAAAGCAGATGCCAAACCCAGGAAGACAGGATGTATGCATCCTTTGATTTACATTCAAACCTTGCCCACAGGATTTAAGGTATCGTGCTATGCACAAACATCTCTCAAATTCCACCCGAATTCTTTAACTCGGACCCCAGAATATTAAAAGTATACCATGTCTTTCTCCTTATCATCTCTACAGATCTAAATATCCTGTTGACTAAGGCATGTTCTTTGTGCCAGCAAGTTCTGTCCATTAACTCTACTGGGTGAGGGTGCGCGTGCTCACACACACACACACACACATACACACACAATATGTTCAAGTACATATACCCTTTTAAAGACACTATGATCATATATCTTTTCATCTTCCTGTTATTCAGTCTAATACATTTCCTTATTCTGTTTAAACAGATTTGTGCTGATCAACACTACCCATCACATAGCATCTGATATAATGAACACAGTGCTTGGATGAAGTCTTAGGAGGGGAAATGGTGAGATCAGCTTTACACATTAATGAAGTTGACTACATAAAAATTACAAACTTCTGCTAATAAAAAAATACAATTAAAATAAATATTTAATATCACTAATAATCAAAGAAGTTTGCACTAAAATAATAATGAGAAACATTTTTCATCTATATAATTAGTAGAGATTAAAGAATGATAATACCCAATGTTTGCAAGGGCAGAAGCAAAGATGAGGTTGCCACAGTGGTTGGGAATATAAAACCTTACACTACATTTCTGGGGGCCAAGTGGGCAGTACCTATTAAGAGTTTTTAAAGATCATTTGTCTCAGTACTTCTATTTCTAAAAAACTGACCTCTAGAAATAACCATAAGTATGCAAAGTGATTTTTGCAGAGTTTTCATTGCTGAACATTTGTGATATCAAGGGGAAAAAAAAAAACAGACAATAACATTAGTGCACAATTTGGAGTTGGTTAAATACATTTTATGCATCTACACTGTGGGTACTATGTAGCTATTAAAAATCATGTTGCAAAAGAAAAATTAATGACATGGAAAAATGCTTGCAGTATATTGTTTGGTTAGTGATGGTGGTATGAGAGCTGTGCAAGTGAGGAGCTGATGCCAGGAAAGACACAAGCTGGTAAATGCCTTTAATGAGCTTAACTGGGCCAGTTCAGAGACAGGCTGGAGGGGAAAATATGATATAAGGAAACAGTTTGGGAGTCTGGAGCCCTATGCGTGAGTCAGCAACAGTTGGGGTACATATAAAGCGACAGGGACAGAGAAAAGCAAGGGAAACCTTAGTGATTATTTCTTAAATTCTCCATCACATATGAAAATTCTTCTTATGATGAGGGAATTTTTTAATAAGACAATAACTTTAAAAAATTATTTATTTAATTTTTGGCTGTGCACTGCTTCTTGGGCTTTTCTTTAGTTGCGGTGAGTGAGGACTACACTCTAGTTGCAGGACAGGAACTTCTCAATGGAGCAGGACATGTGGACTCAGTAGTTGCAGCTCCAGGGTTCTGGAGCACAGGCTCAGTAGTTGTGGCACATGGGTTTAGATCTTTCTGGGTCAGGGATCAAACCCACATCTCCTGCATTAGCAGGCAGAGCCTTTATCACTGAGCCACCAGGGCAACCCTGGTCAGGATGTGGATGAACTTTGTTCCCATCTGTGTACTTCCCAACTTTGATTCAAGCCTCTTGAAGATTCTGAGAAGGAGGTACTTGTTGCCCTATATATAGAAACTATAATACACTGATGAAAGAAATCAAAGATGACACAAATAGATGGAGAAATACACCATGTTTGTGGATTGGAAGAATCAATATAATGAAAATGAGTATACTACCCAAAGCAATCCATAGATTCAATGCAATCCCTATCAAGCTACGAAAAGTATTTTTCACAGAAGTGGAACAAAGAACTTTGCAATTTCTCTGAAAATACAAAAAACCTCAACTAGCCAAAGCAACCTTGAGAAAGAAGAGTGGAACTGGAGGAATCAACCTTCCTGACTTCAGACTATATACAAAGCTACAGTCATCAAGACAGTATGGTACTGGCACAAAGACAGAAATACAGATCAATGGAACAAAACAGAAAGCCCAGAGATAAATCCATGCACCTATGGACACCTTATCTCTGACAAAGGAGGCAAAAATATACAATGGAGAAAAGACAATCTCTTCAACAAGTAGTGCTGGGGAAACTGGTCAATCACCTATAAAAGAATGAAACTAGAACACTTTCTAATAGCATACACAAAATAAACTCAAAATGGATTAAATAAATGTAAGATCAGAAACTATAAAACTCTTACAGGAAAACATAGGCAGGACACTCTGACATAAATCACAGCAAGATCCTCTATGACCCACCTCTCAGAGTAATGGAAATAAAAACAAAAATAAACAAATGGAGCCTAATTAAACTTAAAAGCTTTTGCACAACAAAGGAAACTATAAGCAAAGTGAAAAGGCAGCCTTCAGAATGGGAGAAAATAATAGCAAATAAAACAACTGACAAAGAATTAATCTCTAAAATATACAAGCAGCTCATGCAGGTCAATACAAGAAAAATAAGTATCAATCAAAAAGGTGGGCCAAAGAAGTAAACAGACATTTCTCCAAAGACAGACAGATGGCTAACAAGCACATGAAAAGATGCTCAACATCACTCATTTTATCAGAAAAATGCAAATCAAAACCACAATAAGGTACCATCTCATTCCAGTCAGAAAGGCTGCCATCAAAAAGTCTACAAACAATAAATGCTGGAGAGGGTGTGGAGAAAAGGGAACCCCCTTACACTGTTGGTGGGTACAGCCACTGTGGAGAACAGTGTAGAGATTTCTTAAAAAACTGGAAATAGAACTGCCATATGACCCAGCAATCCCACTGCCGGCCATACATACTGAGGAAACCAGAACTGAAAGAGACACATGTACCCCAACATTCATTGCAGCACTATTTACAATAGCTAGGACATGGAAGCAACCTCGATGTCCATGGGCAGACAAATGGATAAGGAAGTTGTGGTACATATACACAATGGAATATTACTCAGCTATTAAAAAAAGAACACATTTAAGTCAGTTCTAATGAGGTGTATGAAACTGGAGCCTATTAAACAGAGTGAAGTAAGTCAGAAAGAGAAACACCAATACAGTATATTAATGCATATATATGGAATTTAGGATAGTAACGATGACCCTATATGCAAGGCAGCAAAAGAGACACAGCTGTAAAGAAACGACTTTTGGACTATGTGGGAGAAGGGGAGGGTGGGATGGTTTGAGAGAATAGCATTGAAACACGTATATTACCATATGTAAAACAGATGACCAGTGCAAGTTCGATGCATGAAGCAGGGCACCCAAAGTCAGTGCTCTGGGACAACCCAGAGGGATGGGTTGGGGAGGGAGGTGGGACGGGGGTTCAGGATGGGGGGACACATGTACACCTGTGGTTAATTCATCTCGATGTATGGCAAAAACCACCACAATATTGTAAAGTAATTAGCCTCCAATTAAAATAAATTAATTAATTAAAAAAAAGAAAATAACATCCCATTTCACTAGCTACAGGGAGTTCCATTGTTTGCAATCAAGCACATTGGCTAACAGACTCTACTATAGTTGCAGTGCCCATCATATGCTCTGTGTTTTAAATATGTTTATCTCATTTAGTCCTTCCATCCCAGCATTACCAAAAGAGTGTGAGGGGTCCAACTGCTCACTGCTCAAAACCAATAAACAGGCCAGATTGGTGGAAAGGAAAGTTGGCTTTATTTCAGACATCGACTACTGGGGGAGGGAGGTTGGTAGACGTCTGACTAAACGCTGACTCCCCTCCTCTACCGCAGCCAGCCAGTGGGGCAAGAGCTTTTATAGACAGAAGTTAAGGGGGACTACACGCAGAAAAATAGCACAGACAGCTCTGACAGTCATTTTCAAATTGGTCATCAGCATCGTTTTGGTTGTTTTAGGTACAGTTAATCTTCAGTTCCAGGGTTGGCTTGTCTCCATGTCTTTGAGGCCAGTTCTCAGAATTGTGGCAGCCTATGACATGGGTGTGGTCCACTGGAGAAGGGAATGGCAAACCACTTCAGTATTCTTGCCTTGAGAACCCATGAACAGTATGAAAAGGCAAAACGATAGGATACTGAAAGAGAAACTCCCCCGGTCAGTAGGTGCCCAATATGCTACTGGAGATCAGTGGAAAATAACTCCAGAAAGAATGAGGGGATGGAGCCAAAGCAAAAAGAATACCCAGCTGTGGATGTGACTGGTGATAGACGCAAGGTCCGATGCTGTAAGAGCAATATTGCATAGGAACCTGGAATGTCAGGTCCATGAATCAAGGCAAATTGGAAGTGGTCAAACAAGAGATGGCAAGAGTGAATGTCGACATTCTAGGAATCAGCGAACTGAAATGGACTGGAATGGGTGAATTTAACTCAGATGACCATTATATCTACTACTGCGGGCAGGAATCCCTCAGAAGAAATGGAGTGGCCATCATGGTCAACAAAAGAGTCCGAAATGCAGTACTTGAATGCAATTTCTAAAACGACAGAATGATCTCTGTTCGATTCCAAGGCAAACCATTCAATATCACAGTAATCCAAGTCTATGCCCCAACCAGTAATGCTGAAGAAGCTGAATGGTTCTATGAAGACCTACAAGACCTTTTAGAACTAACACCCAAAAAAGATGTCCTTTTCATTATAGGGGACTGGAATGCAAAAGTAGGAAGTCAAGAAACACCTGGAGTAACAGGCAAATTTGGCCTTGGAATATGGAATGAAGCAGGGCAAAGACTAATAGAGTTTTGCCAAGAAAATGCACTGGTCATAACAAACACCCTCTTCCAACAACACAAGAGAAGACTCTATACATGGACATCACCAGATGGTCAACACTGAAATCAGATTGATTATATTCTTTGCAGCCAAAGATGAAGAAGCTCTATACAGTCAGCAAAAACAAGACCAGGAGCTGACTGTGGCTCAGACCATGAACTCCTTATTGCCAAATTCAGACTTAAATTGAAGAAAGTAGGGAAAACCACTAGAACATTCAGGTATGACCTAAATCAAATCCCTTATGATTATACAGTGGAAGTGAGAAATAGATTTAAGGGCCTAGATCTGATAGATAGAGTGCCTGATGAACTATGAAATGAGGTTCGTGATATTGTACAGGAGACAGGGATCAAGACCATCCCCATGGAAAAGAAATGCAAAAAAGCAAAATGGCTGTCTGGGGACGCCTTACAAATAGCTGTGAAAAGAAGAGAAGCTAAAAGCAAAGGAGAAAAGGAAAGATATAAACATCTGAATGCAGAGTTCCAAAGAATAGCAAGAAAAGAGAAGAAAGCCTTCTTCAGCAATCAATGCAAAGAAATAGAGGAAAACAACAGAATGGGAAAGACTAGGGATCTCTTCAAGAAAATCAGAGATACCAAAGGAATATTTCAGGCAAAGATGGGCTTGATAAGGGACAGAAATTGTATGGACCTAACAGAAGCAGAAAATATTAAGAAGAGGTGGCAAGAATACACAGAAGAACTGTACAAAAAAGATCTTCATGACCCAGATAATCACGATGGTGTGCTCACTGACCTAGAGCCAGACATCCTGGAATGTGAAGTTAAGTGGGCCTTAGAAAGCATCACTACGAACAAAGCTAGTGGAGGTGATGGAATTCCGGTTGAGCTATTCCAAATCCTGAAAGATGATGCTGTGAAAGTGCTGCACTCAATATGCCAGCAAATTTGGAAAACTGAGCAGTGGCCGCAGGACTGGAAAAGGTCAGTTTTCATTCCAATCCCAAAGAAAGGAAATGCCAAAGAATGCTCAAACTACCGCACAATTGCACTCATCTCACACGCTAGTAAAGTAATACTCAAAATTCTCCAAGCCAGGCTTCAGCAATATGTGAACTGTGAACTTCCTGATGTTCAAGCTGGTTTTAGAAAGGGCAGAGGAACCAGAGATAAAATTGCCAACATCTGCTGGATCATGGAAAAAGCAAGAGAGTTCCAGAAAAACATCTATTTCTGCTTTATTGACTATGCCAAAGCCTTTGACTGTGTGGATCACAATAAACTGTGGAAAATTCTGAAAGAGATGGGAATACCAGAACACCTGATCTGCCTCTTGAGAAATCTGTATGCAGGTCAGGAAGCAACAGCTAGAACTGGACATGGAAGAACAGACTGGTTCCAAATAGGAAAAGGAGTTCGTCAAGGCTGTATATTGTCACCCTGCTTATTTAACTTATATGCAGAGTACATCATGAGAAATGCTGGACTGGAAGCAACACAAACTGGAATCAAGATTGCTGGGAGAAATATCAATAACCTCAGATATGCAGATGAGACCACCCTTATGGCAGAAAGTGAAGAGGAACTAAAAAGCCTCTTGATGAAAGTGAAAGTGGAGAGTGAAAAAGTTGGCTTAAAGCTCAATATTCAGAAAATGAAGATCATGGCATCCAGTCCCATCACTTCATGGGAAATAGATGGGGAAACAGTGGAAACAGTGTCAGACTTTATTTTTCTGGGCTCCAAAATAACTGCAGATAGTGACTGCAGCCATGAAATTAAAAGACGCTTACTACTTGGAAGGAAAGTTATGACCAACCTAGACAGCATATTCAAAAGCAGAGACATTACTTTGCCAACAAAGGTCCGTCTAGTCAAGGCTATGGTTTTTCCTGTGGTCATGTATGGATGTGAGAGTTGGACTGTGAAGAAGACTGAGCGCCAAAGAATTGATGCTTTTGAAATGTGGTGTTGGAGGAGACTCTTGAGAGTCCCCGGACTGCAAGGAGATCCAACCAGTCCATTCTGAAGGAGATCAGCCCTGGGATTTCTTTGGAAGGAATGATGCTAAAGCTGAAACTGCAGTACTTTGGCCACCTCATGCGAAGAGTTGACTCACTGGAAAAGACTCTGATACTGGGAGGGATTGGGGGCAAGAGGAGAAGGGGACGACAGAGGATGAGATGGCTGGATGGCATCACTGACTCAATGGACGTGAGTCTGAGTGAACTCCGGGAGTTGGTGATGGACAGGGAGGCCTGGTGCGATTCATTGGATCGCAAAGAGTCGGACACAACTGAGCGACTGATCTGATCTGGTCTGATCTGATGACATGGGTACAGTCTGGTCATCATGTAGTTACCCTCTTCCACCTGGTGGGGGTTTCACTATCTGTAAGACAGCTCACAAGATATGGCTCAGAATATTATCTATTGCCCTTGAGAAGGAACTAAATGTCCTTGACTATGCTTAATGACTACATTATTATTATTTGGTCTCCTTGACTGTTTGCCTCTGTTTTTGTATGTTCTCATTTCCCTGATTAAACTTATTCTTTGGCTAAAGTTTTCTACAGGCAATAGGCAAGCAGAGGACATGGGGGCAGGGGGGGACACACAGGATCTTGCTCTGCTTCACCAGCTCTTCAATAAGTAAGTGGCAAATCAGAAAATATATCCCAAGATCTGTAAGAATGCCAAACTCATTCTCAAACCAAGAGCAAGCTTCTACTCTTCTGTAACCCTCTGTGTTCTAGCTACAGAATGAGCACTTTGGAATAGAAAGATCTCTGTATTTCCTTCCATGTTAAGTAAGTAGATAGCTCTGTGTCCTGGAGGATCTTTCCCAACACTATAGGAAATTCAAGAAATCTCCGTTGGGTATCTGACCTTGTAGCCATCTTTCTATCATTCTTAAAAGAAGCAGCTGGTGAAATGAGATTAATCTAGAACCCGTCAGTGACCTGGGGGTTAGACCACAAGGCCTATCAGTGTTGCCCAGTACTGGACAGGCTCTGGAGTTAGTCTTGCTAGCCCTAACTCACATTCCCAGGGGGCGGTTTCCCACCCTGACTGCCCTCAGCCAACTGAAGCATTGTCTTCATAGGCATTTTTTTCAGGTGGGCTTCCAAGGGCTTTGATGGAGAAGCTGAAGCAGTAGATTCCAATGAACCAAGTATAGGAATGGCGCTGGGGAAACAAGCTGCTCTCCCAGCCCTGTTGGGCTTCCCGGTAGCTCAGCTGGTAAAGAACCTGCCTGCAAAGCAGGAGACCCCGTTTCAATTCCTGGGTCAGGAAGATCCCCTGGAGAAGTGATAGGCTACCCACTCCAATATTCTTGAGCTTCCCTGATGTCTCAGACAGTAAAGAATCCACCTGCAATGTGGGAGACCTGGGTTTGATCCCTGGGTTGGGAAGATCCCCTGGAGGAGGGTATGGCAACCCGCTCCAGTATTTTTGCCTGGAGAATCCCACGGACAGAGGAGACTTGCAGGCTATAGTCCATGGAGGCGCAAAGTTCAACACGACTGAGCAACTAAGCACAACACAATCCTGTTACCCACTGGATGACCCCTACATAAGCCATGAGACTGTTCTCAGCCTCTGTTTCCTCCCCTGAGAAATTTAGGACTGTGATTCAGACAAAATTCAGTAATGCTAGTGGAAGCTCTTTGAAAAATGAGAAGAGCATTGTACAAATGTGAGGGGCTATTATTAATTCAGAGAGGAATTGAAGAATCTAAAACTGTCTTGCATTTGAATAGCGTTTCTTATTTTGCAACGTGCTTTTCTCATTTTGTCTTCACAGCCACCATGTGAGAAAGTAGGGCAGTTATTATTATCTCCATTTTATAGATGAGGAAACAGAAGGAAAAGTGGCGATGCCAGCCCTGGAAGCCAAGCATCCTGATTTCCAAGCCCAGATTCATTCTTATATATTTGCAAGTAATTTTCTCCTATCCATCGTGCAGACGTTAGAGTACACCTGTCAGCAATGGGGTTGGGAAATTGTCAGCAAGATCTAAACCAACAGAAGGATGGTTAGCCTACATTGTTCATTTTGGACTAACATGTGAGCTTTCTATGAAAAAAGAATGTAGAGTTCTGGCTTTTCTCCATTGCAATGGAGGACAGGTTAAAAACCAGAAACAGACAAATACTAAAAGCTAGAAGAGATTCGGCATACCTTTTTTAGAATGTGCACCCCACAACGGTCGTCTTTCTGCCAGCCTAAAACTCAAGGGTCAGCATCAGCGGTCTGTGTGGTCTGCGCCAGCCTCAGGCTGACCCTGGAGCCATCCCACAAAAAATTCACGTCTAACTAGGAAGCACGGGCTGAAGACTCACAGCCACGTCTGAGTTTTATCATCTCCATTTTAACAATTATGAAGAGGACATTTTAAGTGCTTTGACTTTTAAAGACATTTTTTAAATTATTTATTTATTTTTGGCTGTACATGGTCTTCATTGCTCCGTGGGCTTCTCTAGTTGCGGCGAGCGGGGGCTACTCCCTAGCTGTGGTGTTTGGGCTTCTCACTGCAATGGCTTCTCTTGTTGCAGAGCATGGGCTCTCAGGCACACAGGCTTCAGGGGTTTCAGCACATGGACTCAATAGTTGTGGTGCATGGGCTTAGTTTCTCTGCAGCATGTGGGATCTTCCCAGACCAAAGATTGGTCCTTGTCTCCTACATTGACAGGCAGATTCTTTATCTCTGAGCCACCAGGGAAGGCCATGCTTTCATAGAACACTTCTGCACTTACCGGGGTTTCCAAATAAGCCTGTAAGTTAGATTGATACCACTCTTAGAAATAACTCAGATGCAAAGAACATGCATGCTAAGGAGGTTTTATCACTTGAGTCACAAGCAAACTCAACTGTCCTCTTGTGTGACTGTGGTTATTGTCCAACATACTCCCTTGAGTATTGGCCATGTGATTGGTTTAACCTCACAAATGTATATTACAGTTCCAGACCTGAAGAAGCTCCATGGGTTTCTATTGTCCTCTTTCCCTTATGTGACCCACTCCAAGAAGAGCGTGCCTTAGAAAGTGGAGAATCCAAAAAGAATGAGGAAACAAATACCATATATTAATACATATATGTAGAATCTAAAAAAAATGGTATGAAGTGAAGTGAAAGTCACTCAGTCATATCTGACTCTTTGCAACCCCATGGACTACATAGTCCATGGAATTCTCCATGCCAGAATACTAGAATACCAGAGTGGGTAGCCGTTCCCTTCTCCAGGGGATCTTCCCAACCCAGGGATTGAAGCCAGGTCTCCTGCACTGCAGGCGGATTCTTTACCAGCATTTGCAAAGCAGAAATAGAGACACAGACTTAGAGAACAAATGTATGGATACCAAGGGGGAAAGGAGTTAGGTGGGAGGAATTAGGAGATTGGGACTGACATATATACACTATTGATGCTAAGTATAAAGTACACAACTGATGGCAACACACTGTACAGTGCAGGAAACTCTACTTAGTGCAGGATGGTGACCTAAATGGGAGGGAATCCCAAGAGAGAGGGCGTACATGTATATGTATGTCTGATTCACTTTGCTGTGCTATAGAAGCAAACACAACATTGTAAAGTAACTATACTGCAATAAAAATTAATTAATAACAAAAATGAATGAAGAGACACATCTATGGGCTCTGCTGCTGCTAAGTCGCTTCAGTCATGTCTGACTCTGTGGGACCCCATAGACAGCAGCCCACCAGGCTCTGCCATCCCTGGGATTCTCCAGGCAAGAACACTGGAGTGGGTTGCCATTTCCTTCTCCAATGTATGAAAGTGAAAAGTGAAAGTGAAGTCACCTAGCCCAGCCTAAATGCTGATGTTCAAAGCATGGAGTCTAACCTAGCAAATCTTAAAAAAAAAAAAAAAAAAAAAATCATGGATGAATAAGCATGAAATAAACGCTGGGTGTTCTAAGCCTGTATACTGTGGAATAGTTTGTTATGCACAATATTGCTGCAAATAGTTGACTGACATCAGATCAAATCAGATCAGTCTCTCAGTCGTGTCCAACTCTTTGTGACCCCATGAATCGCAGCACGCCAGGCCTCCCTGTCCATCACCAACTCCCGGAGTTCACCCAGACTCACGTCCATCGAGTCAGTGATGCCATCCAGCCATCTCATCCTCTGCCGTCCCCTTCTCCTCCTGCCCCCAATCCCTCCCAGCATCACAGTCTTTTCCAATGAGTCAACTCTTTGCATGAGGTGGACAAAGTACTGGAGTTTCAGCTTTAGCATCATTCCTTCCAAAGAAATCCCAGGGCTGATCTCCTTCAGAATGGACTGGTTGGATCTCCTTGAAGTCCAAGGGACTCTCAAGAGTCTTCTCCAACACCACAGTTCAAAAGCATCAATTCTTCAGCGCTCAGCCTTCTTCACAGTCCAACTCTCACATCCATACATGACTACTGGAAAAACCATAGCCTTGACTAGACAAACCTTTGTTGGCAAAGTAATGTCTCTGCTTTTGAATATGCTATCTAGGTTGGTCATAACTTTCCTTCCAAGGAGTAAGCGTCTTTTAATTTCATGGCTGCAGTCACCATCTGTAGTGATTTTGGAGCCCAGAAAAATAAAGTCTGACACTGTTTCCATTGTTTCCCCATCTATTTCCCATGAAGTTGTGGGACCGGAAGCCATGATCTTCGTTTTCTGAATGTTGAGCTTTAAGCCAACTTTTTCACTCTCCACTTTCACTTTCATCAAGAGGCTTTTGAGTTCCTCTTCACTTTCTGCCATAGGGTGGTGTCATCTGCATATCTGAGGTTCTTGATATTTCTCCCGGCAATCTTGATTCCAGCTTGTGTTTCTTCCAGCCCAGCATTTCTCATGATGTACTCTGCATATAAGTTAAATAAGCAGGGTGACAATATACAGCCTTGACGTACTCCTTTTCCTATTTGGAACCAGTCTGTTGTTCCATGTCCAGTTCTGACTGTTGCTTCCTGACCTGCATACAGATTTCTCAAGAGGCAGGTCAGGTGGTCTGGTATTCCCATCTCTTTCAGAATTTTCCACAGTTCATTGTGATCCACACAGTCAAAGGCTTTGGCATAGTCAATAAAGCAGAAATAGATGTTTTTCTGGAACTCTCTTGCTTTTTCTATGATCCAGCAGATGTTGGCAATTTGATCTCTGGTTCCTCTGCCTTTTCTAAAACCAGCTTGAACATCTGGAAGTTCACGGTTCACATATTGCTGAAGCCTGGCTTGGAGAATTTTGAGCATTATTTTACTAGCGTGTGAGATGAGTGCAATTGTGTGGTAGTTTGAGCATTCTTTGGCATTTCCTTTCTTTGGGATTGGAATGAAAACTGACCTTTTCCAGTCCTGTGGCCACTGCTGAGTTTTCCAAATTTGCTGGCATATTGAGTGCAGCACTTTCACGGCATCATCTTTCAGGATTTGGAATAGCTCAACTGGAATTCCATCACCTCCACTAGCTTTGTTAGAAAGTGATGCTTTCTAAGGCCCACTTGACTTCACATTCCAGGATGTCTGGCTCTAGGTCAGTGATCATACTATCGTGATTATCTGGGTCATGAAGATCTTTTTTGTACAGTTCTTCTGTGTATTCTTGCCATCTCTTCTTAATATCTTCTGCTTCTGTTAGGTCCATACCATTTCTGTCCTTTATCGAGCTCATCTTTACATGAAATGTTCCTTTGGTATCTCTGATTTTTTTGAAGAGATCCCTAGTCTTTCCCATTCTGTTGTTTTCCTCTATTTCTTTGCAATGATCGCTGAAGAAGGCTTTCATCTGTCTTCTTGCTCTTCTTTGGAACTCTGCATTCAGATGTTTATATCTTTCCTTTTCTCCTTTGCTTTTCGCTTCTCTTCTTTTCACAGCTATTTGTAAGGCGTCCCCAGACCGCCATTTTGCTTTTTTGCATTTCTTTTCCATGGGGATGGTCTTGATCCCTGTCTCCTGTACAATGTCACAAACCTCATTCCACATAGTTGCCTTTAAATTTTAGGGTCCGTGTAGATTTTTAAAAAGGATTATTGATTTTTCATGGATAGCAGGTAAGAACATCTCAATATATAAAGCCAGAAATGCTCGATTTCTTTATCTTTCTTAAGGCAAACTAATTACAGCTGTAAGTTTCCAGGTACTGAAGTGATGACATGACCAATATCATTCAGTATTAAACTCCCTCCCCACTATATAGTCTCATATAAATATACCAGGCATTTATATTACCAGCCAAATGGAGAAGGGGCCAAGGAGGTGCCCAGTTTTGCCCTTACCCCTTCATTACTCTGGAATTCCACCAGTATTATCACTCTTGCAGGCAGGTTTAGAAGTTAGTGGTGAAATGGGAGGTTTCACTTTTTACTGATTGACATCATCCCTTACTTGACTGGGTCAGGCTAAGTAGAAAGTCCTTAGGTGCTGTCGAATCGGATGGAAAGAAGAGTTGGATGATAATATACTTTAGAGAGTTTACAATGAGTCTCGATGATCTCAGGAATGCAAAGATAACTCTATGTTTCTCCATTCATTCAGGACTTCTTTGATGCCTCTCAAAGATATTTATATTTCTTTTTCTTTGGGCCCTGCACGTTTCTTATTAAGTGTATTATTAAGTAATTTCCAGAGCTTCCTCATTGCCAAGGATAAATGCCAAGTTCCTTTGAGTGCCTAGAAACGGTCATTATTTTCTGACCCCTATCTCCTTGGAAGAAAATTATGACCAACCTAAACAGCATATTAAAAGGCAGAGACATTACTTTACCAACAAAGGTCCATATAGTCAAAGCTATGGTTTTTCCAGTAGTCATTTATGGATGTGAGAGTTGGACTATAAAGAAAGCTGACAGCCAAAGAACTGATGCTTTTGAACTGTGGTGTTGGAGAAGATTCTTGAGAGTCCCTTGGACTGCAAGGAGATCCAACCAGTCCATCCTAAAGGAAATCTACCCTGAATATTCATCAGAAGGAGTGATGCTGATGCTGAAACTCCAATCCTTGGGCCACCTGATGTGAAGAACTGACTCATTTGAAAAGACCCTGATGCTGGGAAAGATTGAAGGTGGGAGGAGAAGGGGACAATAGAGGATGAGATTGTTGGATGGCATCACCAACTCGATGGACATGAGTTTGAGCAAGCTTTGGGAGTTGCTGATGAACAGGGAGGCCTGGTGTGCTGCAGTCCATGGGTCGCAAAGAGTTGGACACGACTGAGCGACTGAACTGAACTGAACCTACCTTAGCAGCCTCATTTCTCTTCCTGATGGCCACTCTTCCTGATGGCCACATGATGTTTCATTCATGGTGAATGACGTGTATCTACTATTTTATTTCCTTGCTTTATGCTTTTATAGCTACCTCCCTCTTTGCTTTGGATATTCCTCTGGCATCACCTGCTTATGCTTGAAAGTCTACTTCTAATAGCATCTCATCTTTAGTAGGGCCAGGAGTCAGATGAGGCGAGAGAGGTACCCAGGACACAAAATTTAGAGGCGCTCAAAATCAGGTAAGTGACTCCTTATATTTCATGCCCCAGGGACCACATGCACCCTGTCCTACTCTTGACCCTGCTCTTTGATGCCTTCCCTGTTATACTCCACACCTTCCCAAGAATAGAGCCTTCATGTAGACTCCATACCTTTCCATGCTACAGTATTTCCTACAGTGAATTGTATTTTCTTACGACAGAGACCATGCCGTCTCGTCTCTGTGGCACCAGCACCCTGCCTGGTATAGTATATTTTATGGATAAAAGTAAAATAATGGCCATTATGTTGTTGTTCAATCATTCAGTCGTGTCCGACTCTTTGCGACCCCAAGGACTGCAGCACACCAGACTTCCCTGTCCTTCACTATCTCCCAGAGTTCGCCCAAACTCATGTCCATTGAATTGTTGATGCCATTCAACCATCTCTTCCTCTGTCATCCCTTTCTCCTCCTACCTTCAATCTTTTCCAGCATCAAAGTCTTTTCCAAAGAGTGGGCTCTTCGGATCAGGTGGCCAAAGTATTGGAGCTTTAGCTTCAGCATTAGTCCTTCCAATGAATATTCAGGGTTGATTTCCTTTAGAATTGACTGGTTTGATCTCTCTGCAGTCCAAGGAACTCTCAAGAGTCTTCTCCAGCACCAAAGTTTGAAAGCATCAATTCTTTGGTGCTCAGCCTTCTTTACGGTCCAACTCTCACATCCGACCTGACTACTGGAGAAACCATAGCTTTGACTATACAGACCTTTGTTGGCAAAGTGATGTCTCTGCTTTTCACACATGAGCATTTATTTTGTATCCAAAAGGGTTCTAAGTGCTTTAGTTGAGTTGCAGCTAAACCCCTAACAAAGACCTAAATAGATAATATTATTCCAACTTAATAGCTGAACGGACTAAAAGAAGTGAAGTACATTGCAATATCACACAATCTAAAGTGATAATACTGGAGTTTGAACCCAGGTCCTTCTGATGCCAGACCTTGTGTGCATAATAGAAAAAAAAAAAAAAAAAGATTCATCACTAACTTAAACTGAATAAGAATCAAAAAGAAGAGCATTTTTTAGTTATGTTAATCAAGATCTAGGACCATCACTGCAAAGTGCAGTGAGGCTTGTGAGAGGAGGTGACTCTTTGACATATTGTCCTCCTGGTGAATGAAGTCCTAAAATGCTGACTTTTTCGCCAAAGGTACCAACATTGGTGGGAGAGACGATCCTAAGTGCTGGTCCCAATCTAGAAATGTAAAAACAAACCAAGACTACTGTTTTGGATGGCATTGACCAAGGACAATTATTGCCCAGAGGACTTTGAACCCTGTTGATAATCCAGCCAGAAAATTCTGCCTCATTGGCAGTGGATCCCTTGCCAGTCAGGAAGTTAAAGAGATGTTGTGTCTCCGCCATCAACCCAAATCCATCAGCCCTGAGAGATGAGCCATGTAGCTGGTATGCCATTGCTTCATGTTCTGCAGTGTTACTTCCTACTCCAGACAACTACCTTGTACTTCTAGGGTCTCTGCTATTCACAGTCTGTAACTGAAAAACAGGTAGCTAAATCCTAGGCAAAAAAAATATTCTTCACCACTATACCAGTGGGAAATAATTGACCAAACTAGGGACTCCAGACTCAAATGCACATAACAAATGAATGGCCAGCTGGGGACTAGGGCAAACTATAACCTACATGTTGTATTGATCATGCCCTTCTATTTTCCATATTTCTGATGCTTCGACATCTTGGGAGATCCTATTAGAAGTAGTTTGCCTGTGTGCTCAGTCGTTCAGTCGTTTCCGACTCCTCGTGACTCCATGGACTGTCACCTGCTAAGCTCCTCTGTTCACGGAATTTTCCAGGCAAGAATACTGGAGCTGGCTGACATTTCCCTGGGCTAGTCAATTCCTAAAGATAGTAAAGGATTTGCCCAACAGCATGCCTTTCATATGCAAACCAACCAATCCAGAGCTCACACCTCCAAACCGTGTCCTTCAAAATGGTCTTACGTTCTGAACCACTAGTGCCCTGCAATTCTAATCACCCCAGGACCAGATGCTAGACATCTAGGACAGTCCCAGAGACCCTTGAAAGTATTCACACTGGCTATTCCTATACCTGCTTATCTTGATTTGCCTTGCCTTGTCTTTGCCTGCAGATACCATGATAAGGTTCTGACTCATGTTTTCTTCCCACTTGCTCTGTCTGCTATCAACCCTGGTACCTCCCTGTGTGCCCCCTACCCAGTGGCATGGCGTGGAATACCCCCTCCTCTATGTGTAGAAAGCTATCTTTCAATGACCATTCTCTCCTAATCAATTGGCCTCACTGTATATAAATAATAATACATCAAACATCCATTTTAAAACACATGCCCCTGTATAGGGGAGAAATCTCTACTCATTTCCAGCTGATTGTTGTCAAACAAGAATCTGCCTAATATTATAGACATTCTGAATTTTTCAGAAAAGCCAGAAACCTGATTTTATTTACTTCTTAAAGTTTTATTGTTTATAAGTAATTCAGACATAAAATTCTGTGCGGTTCATGCATATATTCAAACAATAGAAAGCTGAGGAAAACAAAGACAGAGGAAATATAATAGCCAGACACCAGAGCTGCAGATTATAATCTATGGTTTTCCACGTATTGGTACTGTGCAGACAAGAGTGAACACATAGTTTTAGCTCTGAGACATAATCTACTTGATCATTACAAAAGTAAACATTTTTCAAGCTTTTCTAACCTGACTCCCTGTAAGAAACACATTCTACATTACAACACACACACACATGTCTATCTATCCACCTGAAATAAAAATGTTACTCTTCCTATGTGTTAAGCACTTTGACATTTTCTATTCTATTCCATTTCGGAGAAGGCAATGGCACCTGATTCCAGTACTCTTGCCTGGAAAATCCCATGGACGGAGGAGCCTGGTAGGCTCCAGACCATGGGGTCGCTAAGAGTCGGGCAGGACTGAACAACTTCACTTTCAATTTTCACTTTCATGCATTGGAGAAGGAAATGGCAACCCACTCCAGTGTTCTTTCCTGGAGAATCCCAGGGACAGAGGAGCCTAGTGGGCTGCCATCTATGGGGTCGCACAGAGTCGGACACGACTGAAGCGACTTAGCAGCAGCAGCAGCAGCAGCATTCTATTCCATTTACTTTTATTTATGATTCTGGTTTCCACCCACTACTCCATTGATTTCACAATTTGTCAGTGGATCTTAAACTGCAGCTTGAAAAAAAACACTATACATTTAGAAATTAGCAGTACCAGTCCACCATATTACAGATGAGGAAGCCGAGATTAACAGAGTAAGGAATTTGTCCAATATTACACAAGATGAATGGCAGAGTCAAGCATAGAATTAATTAGCATCTTCCAAATATGTTTATATTCCTAAATAAACAGTATAAACATGTATCAGTGTGGGTGTGGATATCAGTCAGGATTCAATGGAAAAAGCACCACTAGAATACACATACACACACACACAATCTAATCGTACACAGCCGAAGTCATTAAACAATTTCTGGAAGACTATTCTGTTCATGTTTAATGCTAAGTCCACAAAGGCTATCACAGGCTAGATCTCATGAGCTCTCTGACCTCACTTCATCATGGACACACATATAACACAGGAATGAAGGAAGATTCAGGAGAAGTCTTATCTCAAACCAAGGACTGGAGGCAGCAGATCAATAACCTATGAGCTGCAAAATGGCTGCTGCTGCTCATCAGTCCTGCACATCTCCCAGGAAACTCTCTGTGGCCCACCCTCTCATTAGCAACTTAGAAAGTATACTCATGGCTCACTTTTAAAAACTGAATATTCATTTTTTCAGTTATTAAAATCAAGAATACATGGTATCTGCAGATGAGAAAAAGAGCATACTTTGTTTTTATTACTCTCCCTTCTTTCTCCCAGTTAGTTATTATCTGAAAACTTAAGCTCGAGTTTTTATTTTCAAAGTGATACTGTTTTGTCAAGGGAATCTTTTAAGGTTTGTTCACATTGGTATGCTGTTAGTTGACAACAATTATGTCTTAACTCTATGTTCAATTGATTCCATCACTTTCTGCCAATCCTTTTAGCCTCAAATTTCCTTCTCTAAGATTTACTTCAGAGAAGGCAATGGCACCCCACTCCAGTGTTCTTGCCTGGAGAATCCCGGGGACGGAGGAGCCTGGTGGGCTGCCGTCTATGGGGTCGCACAGAGTCAGACACGACTGAAGTGACTTAGCAGCAAGATTTACTTTCTTTAATTCATCAGTACATTAGATTGGTAAATTTTTTGTGGAATTTATTTATTGCTTTGATTTTAGTAAAATACTTCCCTCACCTTGTATATCTAGAAATTATCCTTCTATTGCATTCAAATTTGAGCAAGAATTTTACAACTTTTCCTCCTCAAAACTGTGTATGTGGTGTGTTCTCCAGGTTACACTGCTAAGTGAAAAAGCAAGTTGTTAAAATGTATGTATACAATACTACCACTTACATAAGAAAAAAGGAGATACAAATGCACACACATGTAAACACACAGACTCTCTCTCTAATTAATACATCGCTTATGTAATTAACATGGGTTGAATACATATATATGTTACAATATGTTAAACTGTGTTAATTCACATATGTGTTAATGTAGCACTATTGGCTGCATGTTGAATTATGCTAAATTAACATAATATATTAGTGATATCATACAAGTGTTATAACATGCAACATATGTTGGTTATATGATAATTATATATATATTAGATATGTATATTCTATGACATCATGTGTTAAATTAACACATATGTGTTAAGAATAGAATAAACCTGAACACTTAACATGGTTAAATTAGGAAAATCTATGAAGAACAGTATGGAGGTTCCTTAAAAATCTAGAACTAAAACTACTATATTGGTAGCAGTATGATAGCATATTGGTAGCAATCCCACTACTGGGCATATACTCTGGGAAAACCATAATTCAAAAAAGACATATGTATCCCATGTTCATTGTGGCACTACTTACAATAGCCAGGACATGGAAGCAACCACCCATCCATGTAAATGTCCATTGACAGATGAGTGGATAAAGAAGATGTGGTACATATACACAGTAGAATATTACTCAGTCATAAAAAGGAATGAAGTTGGGTCATTTGTAGTGATGTAGATGAATATAGAGTCAGTCATACAGAGTAAAGTAAGTCAGAAAGAGAAAAACAAGTGTCATATATTAATGCATATATATTGAATTTAGAAAAAATAATACTGATGAACCTATTTGCAGGGCAAGAATAGAGATCCAGGCATAGAGGATGGACTTGTGGACAAGTGTGTGAAGGAAAGGGTAGGATAAATTGAGAGAATAACACTGACATATACACACTACCATATGTGAAATAGATAGCTAGTGGGAAGTAGCTGTATAGCACAGGAAGCTCAGCCTGGTGAGCTAGATAACTTAGATGGATGGAATGGCAGGGAGGTGGAGGGAGATTCAAGAGGGCAGGGATATATGTATGCATATATACATATATATGTGAACAATAACTTTAAAAAGAGAGTATTATAAACCTTTAAACTTTCATAAGAGTTTCAGAAAGCCTGTTCACCCAAAATGAAAAATGCTTGCATTTTATGAAATATGAGTTAGCCATTATTTCTAGAACTTTTCAGTGGATTATATACATTTTTTTAAAGATGAAAAATCCTTTTTTTATTATTGTTATTGTTCTTTTATTTTATATGATTTGTTCATACTCCTTATACAATTTCCCTTTTAATCAGCCTTATTTAGTGAAAGTTCTAAATGGCCCTGGATTTTATCATCAAACATGGTGACTGTTTTTCATGAGTTCTACATCTTTCCATTTGAAAGTTCTAAAATATGACTGTCTAATCTTATGCCAGAAGGCTGATAAAAGTAGCTCATCTCTTCTCAGTTACTAGGGTTTTTTCTTCTTCTCCTTAATGCTTAAAGGATTTTTTCTCCATCCTCATGTCCAATGTCACTGGAATGTATGTTGGTCATTTGATATCAGTGCTTCTTAGTTGGCGTTGTGTCCTTCTAATTTTCAAATGTAGATTATCCTTTATTCAGGGAAGTTTTTTTCTATAATATTATAGTTTTGTTGTTGTTGTTACATTTGCTGTGTTCTCTTTAATCAGGGCTGCCAATTACATATACATTGCAGTGTTTTTGGCTTCCAAACCTTTCAAACTCTTTGTTCTTTTTACTCCATTGTATTCACTTATCAAGCTTGTTTATGTTCCTAACTGTATTTTTAGAAATGTTAGCTCTTCTTGGTGATGCTTCCCACCATTGCTTCCCTGGTGGCTCAGATGGTAATCAGCCTGCAATGTGGGAAACCTGGATTTGATTTCTGGGTTGGGAAGATCCCCTGGAGGCGGGCATGGCAACCCACTCCAGTATTCTCACCTGGAGGATCCCCATGGACAGAGGAGCCTGGCGGGCTACAGTCCATGGGGTCGCAAAGAGTTGGACACGACTGAGAGACTAAGCACAGTACACAGCACCATGCATTTTATTTACTTTATGGGTTTATTTTTCTCCTCCATTTTTTCTTAGGCTCTTCTAAGTTTACTTTTTCCCTTCTCTGTCTTAATATGTCTTCTCTGAGCCTTTGTATCTGTTACTTGATTAAAAAAAAATTTTTTTTTTTACTTAATAGAGAAGTGTTTATATAAGCTTCCCCTAAATTGCTACATAATTATTCTAGGCCTTATTTCACATTTGCCTTGTATTTTATTTTCTAAATTTTCTTTATCTTTTAATGAGAATCACATGTTTCTAGAAAAGCTCTGAAACAAAGAATGGTTTGGAGGACAGGCTGGAAGGGTGAGCTATGGCAGCTGGTCACACAGAGTTAGGTATTCTGTCTTAGAATACTTTCTTACCAATTGTGTTATTTAGCCTTGTTTCCCTTCTATCAAATTTCTCCCCTCCTTTAGGTGGTATCTCTGCCTGGGTGTGTTGGGAGAGATTGTTCTATTTAGCTTGTAGTGATGTACAGGCTTGAGTACCTTGTATGGCGTATCTTCCAAGTTTTCATCTTATGATTTAATGTTTATTTTTCTTCTCTTTCCATCTCTCCTCCTCTCTTGTAAATATTACATGTCTTCATAATTTCTAAATCGCCCCCCACCAGTGTGTGACATTTGAATGGCCTCATCTTTACAGACAACAATATTTGGCACATATACTTGGAGAACTCTGAATGATGACTGAAACCTCTAGAGGTGTATCTGCTCTAGATGTACAGTTTTTATTTTGGACCAATTTAACGATATTCTTCATATGTTGTAATTTGGAGCTGCAAATCTTTCCTAGTTTTATTGAATACAGAATTCTATTTATTGCTTTTCTTTATTTTTGTTTACTGTTGGTTTTACCCAAGAGAATGGATAAAAATGCTTTAAATATATAAAAGATTTTGGAGAGTCTAGATTTGTATTTTAGAAAGATCATTTTGGCTCAAACAAGAAACACTGCAGAAGATGAGGAAGCAGGAAGGATGTAGGGAGCAGGAGTTTGCTCAAGACTGGAAACAGGAAAACCATTGAGAAAACTAATGAATCCATGCAAAAGAGAGATGATGAAGTCTGAGAAAGGTCATGAGTTAAGAAAAAAGAAGTAGGCAGGAAAAAGCTGTAGAGCTTGGGGTCATCAGCTTATTGATGATAATTTAAGTGATAAAATTAGGTGGAAGCCTGGAGAAGTTTCATAGAAGAGAAGTGAGCTAAGACAGAACTCCTTGGAATAAACTCTTTGGAATAAAAAATGATGGAGGATCCTACAAAAGAAAATGAGAAGTAGATACTTGAGAAGCAAATGGAAAATAAAATGAGGACTATTGAAAAGGCAAAAAGTGTCTCCAATCAAGCTGAGAGTTTTATAAGATAAGGTTGTAAAAGTTGACATTGGACTTAGTTACATGAAAATCAACCCTGGTGAGTGCAGTGGCAGAGATGGAAGTGGAAACTCAGTATCAGGAGGTTGAGGTGGGAATGGATGGTTTCAAGGTAGGGATGGTAAATACAAAAAAACTCTCAGAGAAGTTTGATAGTAAACAGGAAGATACAGAATACAAGGTCAGCTTGAAGAAAACTTCTTATATAGTAATAAATTAGCACTAGAGCTTTAGGGTACCCCTCTACCCACAATAGTTCACATTTATACAGAAGTTCAGCTCAAAGAGGTTTTTGCATACATAATCGCATTTCACATTCACCTCACTGACTCACCTCAATTTTATTGATGAGGTAACTAAGGCTGAGCAAAATAACAATGAACTGCCTTCCCAAAAGGCACAAGAAAGAAACAATTGAATCATTGCTTTACTTCACTCAGTATGACAATATCTAGATCCATCCATGTTGCTGAAAATGGCATTATTTCATTCTTTTTTATGGCTGAGTCATACAGAGAAAGACAGGTATCATATGGTATTGCTTACACATGGAATCTAAAAGGAAATGGTACAAATGAGCTTATTTACAAAACAGAAATAGAGGCACAGATGCAGAAAACAAACCAGAGGGGAAGCTGGGGTTGGGGGGCATAAACTGGGAGATTGGGATTGGCATGTACATACTACTGCCTATAAAATCAGGCTTCCTCGGTAGCTCAACTGGTAAAGAATCTGCCTGCAATGCAGGAGACCCCGGTTCAATTCCTGGATTGAGAAGCTCTCCTAAAGAAAGGGATAGGCTACCCACTCCAGTATTCTTGGGCTTCCCTGGTGACTCAGATGGTAAAGAATCCACCTACAATGCAGGATACCTGGGCTTGATCCCTGTTGGGAAGATCCCCTGGAAGAAGGCATGGCAACCCACTTTAGTATTCTTGCCTGGAAAATCCCATGGACAGAGGAGCCTGGCTGGCTACAGTCCATGGGGTCACAAAGAGTCAGACATGACTGAACAACTAAGCACAGCACCTATAAAACAGGTAACTAATAAGGACCTACTGTACAGCACAGGGAACCCTTCTCAATACTCTATACTCAATACTCAATACTCCTATATGGGAAAAGAATCTTAAAAAGAGTGGATGTGTGTGTGTGTGTGTGTGTATAACTGATTATATATATAACCGATTCACTTTGTACAGTAGAAACTAACACAACTTTGTAAATCAACTAAACTCCAATAAAAAAAAATTTTTTTTTTAAAGCATCACTTTACTACATCTTAGGCACAATCCCACATCTCAAGTCCTGAATCAACCTAAGTTTTAGCATCCTTGCAAAGAGCAAAACAGAGCCAGCATGTTACCTGACTCACCATGCAAATTGTTTGATTGAAATCCTTACTTTTATTTACAATGGAATAAAATTGGCTTCGCATTAACTTCCCCAGAACATTTTCTCTGCCCAGGTATTTCCATGCAAGGTTGATACTAGTTAATTACCTGAATTAAATATTTTACAGCCTAAAAGGCTTCTCTGTACTACACGATTTATAAATATTCATTCTTCAGAAAGCAGGATGTGAGAGAATGTTGGTTTCCAGTGGCTGCCTTTGTAGCAAACTATTGAATAGTAACCGTCTAAGGCAGCTTCCGTGCCTGAGTAAAATGTTTTGGGATCCTCAAATCCCTTATAGAAAAACAATTTCTTCAACACAAAACCATTTTTTGCTGAGCCACTAAATAACTTCTGCCTGCCTGTATCAGGGACAGCCTTAAGGTGATATGATAGATGCCAAGCAAATAATCGATCAATACACTGGTTTCGGTCTCCGTCTATCGGTTGGGCATTGTGCAGACTAATTAGATGATAAAATGTGATGAATGCGTATTAAACTCAGCCTCTCCCTGGAAGCTCCCAGGGGTCCTTCCCCATTTTCTAGCTGACCTTTTAGAGCTCAACTTTATTGTA
Organism: Bos indicus; assembly: GCF_029378745.1. Lineage (NCBI taxonomy): Eukaryota > Metazoa > Chordata > Mammalia > Artiodactyla > Bovidae > Bos > Bos indicus. Next base: position 24,097,301 of record NC_091784.1, on the reverse strand, counting down.
TGTGAATGCAATTAAATCAATTTGTCAGATATTTGCATTAGTCTGGCTTGTTCAGAATTCAATTATTCAGTGTCACTTTACTGCCCTTCGGAGGCTTGTGCACTGGCTCATTTTCAGGTAGTGGATAAAGGCAGAAATGGCTAGTCTTGTCAGGATTCAAGCCAGTGAATGCCTTCCATTGACGATAGCTCTGAGATCCAGCTTTGCAGATCCTTTCTCCTCCCAGGTCTCTGGAGAGATAATGATTGGGCTCTCAACATAGTTGAACTTTAATTATGACTCTGCTGCTTACTAGAAAGATGACTTGAGTAAGTTATTTAATCTGTGCCAGCCTCAGTTTCTTCATATGGCAAATGAATCACTTTACTTTAGGTTTCCTCCAAAGTAGACCCCAAGAGTCATATTGGCATGCAAAAAGAGAAGGGGGCGGCAGAGGATGAGATGGTTAGATAGCATCACTGACTCAATGGACATGAATCTGAACAAACTCCAGAAGATAGTGGAGGACAGAGGAGCCTGGAGAGTCCATGGGGTTGTGAAGAGTCCATGACTTAGCAACTGAACAACGAACAAGTTTGAGAGGTGACAGCAGCAAACACAGGTAAGGCAATAGGGCAATGAGACAGGAATGGGGGGCAGCAAACATGAGGTACATTAGCGAGCAGGTTACTGCTGCAACTGGTGCTCAGTCCTTCTGGGGACCTCTGGCGGATGAAGCAGAACTTTCACCAGAGTTGTCCCTCCCAAGAGCCAAGGAGCTTGGACATATCCCCACCAACTGCTGTGCATTACTGATTGAGAGCTGCTCCAGGGTGTTAACCCTCTGACACTTCAATGAGGCTCCCCTAAATAACACTGGCCAAGCATCCTCCTGAGATGAGTAAAAGCCCTCAAGCAGAGAGTCATGGATGCTTTCAGTCAGAAGCCATGTGGACACAGGAATATGGTGGCTCAACAATGGCACCCACTACAGGGATATACCCCAAAGTGGTAGTGCCTGTCAAGTCCTTAGTTCTATGACTGGAACAAAATAAAGCACTTGATGTAATAGATCATTTCTGGAAATGCAAAAATGTAGGAAAACAGCTTTCACTAACACAGGTATCAAACTGTGATCTTAAGTGTATGGCAGAGGGAAAGCCACTACATTATATGCTTTCCTTGGAGGAGTAGATGGTAAAATCATGGAAGACTTTCTGAAGGTGGTGACACTTGTTCTAGATTTTTAAGGATGAATAGAAATTGATGGAGTTCAGGGCAGGCTGCTTTGAGACATGGATTATTTTGAACAAAAGACAATCAAGACCCAATAGACCTAGGAAGAGATTTTTTAAATCTCTCCTTGACTGCCTAAACAGAAAGTGAAGAGGAACTAAAAAGCCTCTTGATGAAAGTGAAAGAGGAGAGTGAAAAAGTTGGCTTAAAGCTCAACATTCAGAAAACTAAGATCATGGTATCTAGTCCCATCACTTCATAGAAATAGATGGGGAAATAGATGGGGAAACAGTGGAACCAGTGTCAGACTTTATTTTTGGGGGCTCCAAAATCACTGCAGATGGTGATTGCAGCCATGAAATTAAAAGACGCTTACTCCTTGGAAGGAAAGTTATGACCAACCTAGATAGCATATTCAAAAGCAGAGATATTACTTTGTCAACAAAGGTCCATCTAGTCAAGGCTATGGTTTTTCCAGTGATCGTGTATGGATGTGAGAGTTGGACTAAAAAGAAAGCTGAGCGCTGAAGAATTGATGCTTTTGAACTGTGGTGTCAGAGAAGACTCTTGAGAGTGCCTTGGACTACAAGGAGATCCAACCAGTCCATTCTAAAGGAGATCAGTCCTGGGTGTTCATCGGAAGGACTGATGCTGAGGCTGAAACTCCAATAGTTTGGCCACCTGATGAGAAGAGTTGACTCATTGGAAAAGACCCTGATGCTGGGAGGGATTGGGGGCAGGAAGAGCAGGGGATAACAGAGGATAAGATGGCTGGATGGCATCACCGACTCGATGCACATGAGTTTGGGTGAACTACAGGAGTTGGTGATGGACAGGGAGGCCTGGCATGCTGTGATTCATGAGGTCGCAAAGAGTCAGACACGACTGAGCAACTGAACTGAACTGACTGCCTAAAAATACCAAAGATAAATTTTTATGCCAAAAAGACATATCTGCATGGCAAACATTTGTTTCCCAAACATCTATCCTTCTCATCTTCCTGTGTTTTGTTCCTGTGTTTCCTTCCCTTTGGGAGCCCAGATCCCTATCCCCTTCTCCTTAGCTCATGATGGCATATAAAACGTAATTACCTGATTGCTAGGGAGCCTCTCATGTCTTGATGAGGCTCCTGTATGTACAAAATTAAATTTGTTTTTCTGCTGTTCATCTGTTCTATGTCAATTTAATTGTTAAACCACTCAAAGAACCTAGAAGGGAAGAAGGGAAATTTTTTTCTCCCCAACAGCATTCACCAGGCACACATGGGACATAAAGACATTCTACGCAGAAGAAATAGCAAATCCAATGACCCAGAGATGTGACAAAGTATATGTTTGGTGACCTGCTTGTAGTTCAAAACAGCTAAAGTGTAGGAAGAAGGGGAGTTTTATGTCTTGATGCCAGAATTCAAGTCATGAGACAAAGTTTACATTATTCAAGGGAATTATATATAGTATCCTATAAGCAACAGAGAATCATTGGATGTGTTCCATAAAACGTGTAATAGAGAACCCACCTGCCAATGCAAGAGACGTGAGTTTGATCCCTGGATCAGGAAGTTCCCCTGGAGAAGGCAATCGCAACCCACTCCAGTAATCTTGCCTGAGAAATCCCAAGGACAGAGGAGCCTAGCAGGCTACAGTCCATGGGGTAGCAAGACAGTGGGACACGATTTAGCAACTAAATAGCAACAATACAATGAGCAGCAGAGAGTCATTGGATCTGTTCCATAAAACTTAGAACAGACTCTTGGGTGACACACAAAGAAATCCATTTATAATAGAAATAAATAGGTTAATAAGTGTGGGTTCAAAAGATCTTCTGCACAGGAATGAGAGAAAGTGTAATATTTTATGTGAAAAGTACTTCAGGGTTTTCTTTGAACCAGCATGTTATGTGACTTCAAAGGAGGGAAAAGAAAAAACAAGCTAATTCAAACTTAGATTGCATTCATAGAAATAATGTGGGATCTAGATTAAGGGTGTGATAGAATCCTACCTGTTCTGCACCTTCTGAGAAACTCAGAAAGTAGTTGTCCAATTTTAAATGACATATCTTTCTAAAGAGACACTGGTTACACTGGAGCAAGCCCAGCAAAGAGTGAGCAGAATGTTAGAGTCTAAAAATCATATAAGACATGGAACGGTTGAAAGAACAGAGCAGGCAAGCACAGACGGTAGACACACGGAACATCCATGAACTGGCTTCTGTTGTGAGGAAGAAATTACATCTACCCTGTGTGGTTCCAGAGCCTAAAGATTCAAACCCCAGTTGAAATGTGTTTCAAGCCAGTGGAAATAATCAAAGTCATCCATTGCTGGGATGACCAGCCCTGGGAGGGAGAATGTTCTCGCTCCAGGGGAGTGGTCAGTAAATGAGATGAATATGTGTCTAAAAACTCTCTTCAGCTCTGACTCTGTGGCAGGGATTCCTCTCCAGGTGTCCCCTGCTGGAGGCTCTCCACAGAAGAGGGCATTTTTCAGGGCACACCACAACAACATCATTCTCAGTGGTTATAAAAACAAAAGACATTCTGTACAAATGGACTTTGTTGTTGTTGTTTCTGCATGTTCAATATAGAAGTTCTTGTTCCTTTGGAGGTCATGGCCTTTGGATATGCACACAACCTTTGAATTGTGCTTACTAAATTATAGCAGGGGACTTCAGCACCCGAGGAATCTTGACTTTCTGGGCTTATAAGCAGTAATTTTCAGCTGTACTCCAGACTTAATTTTGCTAACCATAATTGAGCAACTGTAAAATACTGCTATATTAATGTTTTAAAGCACTGGGACCGTCTCATTCTAACTTGTAATTAATTTTGCTTGCCAATTATCTGTTTGAAATAAATTTGTGTCTGAACAGCTATAAAAAACAAAACAAAACAAAACAAAAAGACAGCATCTCTGTGTGGCCAGCTGCAAAGCTGGATTAAAGAGAACAAGAAAAAATGAGAAGTTTCTTTTTGCTGTAAAAGGAAAGAATAGGCATTGAGTACTAGCTATGTTCCACAAGCATATAACGTTAGTAATAGCAGTAGTAGTAGCTATTGTGGTTGTTTAGTCAAAAAGTCATGTCTGATTTTTTTGCAACTCCATGGACTATGCCCTGCCAGGCCCCTCTATCCATGGGATTTCTCAGGCAAGAATACTGGAATGGGTTGCCATTTCCTTCTCCAGAGGATTTTCTGGGCCTAGAGATCAAACCCATATCTCCTGCTTGGCAGACAGGTTCTTTACCAGTGAGCCACAAGGGAAATCCCAGTAGCAGCATTAGCAGTGGCCAAAATTTATCTTATATAAATCTATTTAATTCTCATAAAAGATCTCTGCACATGTAAGTGAAAAAAAGGAAGAAAAAGATCTCTGAGCTTAATCACTTTACTAGATGAATTCTCTTGCTATGAACAGTATTCTGTGAACCTTGATGCAGTTCTATGAAGACTCCTTTTGGAGAAAGAAAAGGAAGTACTTCCCATTTAGCTTGTGCTTAGTCGCTCAGTTGTGTGACTCTTTTCAACCCAGTGGACTGTAGCCCACCAGGCTCCTCTGTCCATGGGGATTTTCCAGACAAGAATACTGGAGTAGATTGCCATGCCCTCCTCCAGGGGATCTTCCCAACCCAGGGATTGAACCCAGGTGGATTCTTTACCATGTGAGCCACCAGGGACGCCCACTTTCCATTTAGAGTTTGGTCTAAAAGCAAGTCTTTCCTTTAGACAACAGAAGGTACTTTCTATGAAACATCATACAACATCCCTCTAGAAACAATAATTCAGGGGATTATAATTGAATCCCTCCTGTAAAAGCATATGTAGGCTTTTAAGCATCACTTAAGGTGCACCTGTTAGATCTTCCTGCTTCTTTCGCTCAGACCCTCTAAGTAATCATTCTCCTGAATCGTGGTACCAGATCGCTAAGTTACTTTGACTTCCTGTTTTGCCCATTTTGCTTATCTTCTGGATTAACCACCCCACCAAAAATGGAAGCATCTAGTGCCAGTCCTGATTCCTCTCTCCCACTGGACCATCTACCTGCAGTTCTGACGAAGCCGCAGATGCTGCTCCTTTCTGCTGAGGGTGAGGGGACTTCCCAACACGTTCTTTCTACGAAGTCGATCTGCGTTTTCCTGGGCTGACGTCAGCAGTTCGAGGTAAGCTCCTTTGTGTCACTTCCACCCATGCAGGTCCACCTGTTGGCCCAGCATGCTCACTGGCTTCTGTTGTTTTGTTACACCACAATTGGAGATGAGCCAAAGAGCAAGTGTGTCTTAATCAAGGTTCCTTCTGTTATCTCCAACCAAAAAAGGGAAATGAAAATAATGCAGGAGTATGGCTTGGAACTGAAGGCTAGAGAGTACAGCCAAACCTCCCAACAAGGGGCTGTCTCTCTCTCCTTCCCTCACCCTCATCCTCCCCATATACCTCTTGTTCCCCACCTTACTCCTTCTCTCCCTTCCTCACACCCTTTCTGAGGCCAGATGGCCTTTCATCTCTGCTTCCATATGTCCACTTTATTCCCCCTCGAAGACTATCTTTGGCTGACTTAGAGAGCAAATGGCCAAATGTAGCTGCCCAACAGCTCCCAAATTTGCATATTCTTGTTTCAAAATGACCAGCAAAGATTAAATTACAATTCTAAATCCAATTCCAAGTTCCTGGCAGGAAGAATGGGCTTTCCAAGTGAAGTTAGTGGTAAAGAACCCGCCTGCTAACACAGGAGACATAAGAGACATGGGTCTGATCCCTGGGTCCAGAAGATCCCCAGGAGGAGGGCATGGCATCCCACTCCAGTATTCTTGCCTGAAGAATCTCATGGACAGGGAAGCCTGGTGGGCTACAGTCCATGGGGTTGCAAAGAGTCAGACACCACTTAGCATGCACTTAGATGCAACTTAGCACACACGCAAGCTCCATTTAAGGTCAGGTATCCATCTTATCAATGTGGCATAGGGCAGGAGTACATAGCTCAAAAATAGCTCCTCAATTCCATTTCTGTGAGGTGGGTGCAATGGTCCTTCAGGAAGAGGAAATACTGGATGGGATGGGCTTTATGCCTCTGGCTTTATATCTCAATCACAAATCATCTTGGAAAGCTGCCTTCCACTTTGGCTAGTACTCTGAGATCTCCTGAATTTATTGGCAAGCCTTATTTTAATCTCTTCTACCAGGCATTTTGCTGATTCATGGAGGAAAACAGACCCTGTAAATTAAGTTTCTAATAGCAAATAATTTCCTAGAAGTAGATTTTCATGCTAGTAGGATGGGTGGAGAAGGAAAGGAGCTAGGAGAGTTCATGGAAGAAAGCTCAGGAAAGGTAATATTGTATCTTAGAGATTAGGTTGGTTGGTTTACTTTAAATATTATGGAATCTAGTAAGTTAGTCTCCATCAAAAAAGAGTGAGTCATCAATAACAACAACAAAAAAAGAGTGAGTCAGTCAAGAGACCGGATACATGTACAAGCCTTAAAAGAGGCAGGATAGAAAAAGATAATTTTCAATGAGATATCAAATTACAACTTCTCAAGTGTGCTAGAGTCTTCAGAAATACAGAAGGAGCCTAAAATTAAAAAATTGAGTATACCTCTTTCTTCAGGCAGGTGAATTTTGAATTTATTTTCAAACTTTTTTCACAGGGGATATGAGGAGAAATCTTTGTTATATATGTTTGGGAAATGCTTGGATGTAAGCCTGCTTGCTGCTGGAGAGGTGAGATAGTGAAGAAGTTCAGGACAGAATCAGATAAATCTAGGTTCTAATCCCATGATTTAGTAGTACTAACTTCTTTGAACCTCAGTTGTTATCAAAGTAATGTAGAGATTAAGGTTGTGAATATATATCTGGTGTATAGTTAGTGCTTAATGTATGATGCCTTTTAAAATTTTTTTAAATTTAAGTTTACTTATTTTTAACTGGAGGATAATAGATTTATAATGTTGTGCTGTTTTTGTTCAGTTGCTAAGTCATGCCTGACTCTGTGACCCCCTAAACTGCAGCACGCCAGGCTCCTCTGTCCCTCACTATCTCTTTGAGTTTGTTTGAACTCTTGTCCGCTGAGTCAGTGATGCTATCTAACCATCTCATCCTCTGCCGCCCCCTTCTCCTCTTGCCCTCAGTCTTTCCCAGCATCAGGATCTTTTTCAATGAGTCAGTTCTTCACATTAGGTGGCCAAAGTATTGGAGCATCAGCTTCAGCATCAGTCCTTCCAATGAACATTCAGGGTTGATTTCCTTTAGTATTGACTGGCTTGATCTCCTTGGTGTCTGAGGAACTCTCAAGAGTCTTCTCCAACACCACAGTTTGAAAGCATCAGCTCTTTAGTGCTCAGCCTTCTTTTTGGTCCAACTCTCCATGATGCTCCTAGACACTAGCATACCTCTCCTTCGGGCTGCTTTCCACCTTCATCCCCAAGTACATTCTGCCTCCTTGCCTGCGTCTGAAACAATATTGTGTTGATTTCTACTGTATATCAAAATAACCATAGATATACATATGTCTCTTCCCTCTTGACCCCCTCCCACCCCATCTCACCCCTCTCCCACCCGTCTACATTGTCATAGAGCACCGGATTTGAGTTCCGTGTGTCATACAGAAAATTTCCACCCGTTATATTATTTACATTTGATAATGTATATGTTTCCACGCTACTCTCTCAATTCATCCCACCCTCTCCTTCCCCCGCTGTGTCCACAAGTCTGTTCTCTATGCCTGTGTCTCCACTGCTGCCCTGCAGATGGGTTCATCAGTACCATCTTTCTAGATCCCATATATATGTGTTAATATATTACAATGGCATCACTGACTCAATGGGCATGAGCTTGAGCAAACTCAGGGGGATAGGGAAGGACAAAGAAGCCTGGCATGCTGCAGTTCTTGGGATCACAAAGAGTTGGACATGATTTAATGACTGAATAACAATACAATATTTTTCTCTTTTTAACTTCCTCTGTATAACAGGCTCTAGGTTCATCCACTTTATTAGAACTGAGTCAAGTGCATTTCTTTTTTATGGCTGATTAATATTCCATTTTACATATGTACCACAACTTCCTTATCCATGAATGATGCCTTTTAATTCTATTGTTGTAGTTATAATTATTTATTATCTGGAGGAAACCATTGTGCTGTACAGAATGACAAAATGTAGCCAATAGTATTGTGCTTGCTTGGATCTGTGATTTCTCCAGGGCTTTCCTAATGCCTTTCTCCCCTTCCTTGTGTTTAAATCTCAAAACCTAAGACCTAGAACCTAATCTCTCATCATTGCCCAAGTGACTATAAGACAAATTAACCATATTGGCCTCAAGATTCACCCTTCAATGACTCTCCAAACTCCTTAGCATGGAACACGAATTACTTCAAGATCTACCTATTTCTCTAGCCTCACTTTCTCACTTTTTCACAGTTTATACTCTTGCAATAATACAGTATTTAATGATACCTTGATCACATTATGATCCTTCATGATTTTATACCTTCACACATGCAGTTCACCATACTTAAATGATGAGTGGCAACTGACATGGGACTAACTAGTTCAGTTCAGTCGCTCAGGCGTGTCCAACTATGTGACCCCCATGAATTGCAGCACGTCAGGCCTCCCTGTCTGTCACCAATTCCCAGAGTTTACTCAAACTCATGTCCATTGAGTCAGTAATGCCATCCAGCCATCTCATCCTCTGTCTTCCCCTTCTCCTCCTGCCCTCAATCCCTCCCAGCATCAGGGTCTTTTCCAATGAGTCAACTCTTCGCATGAGGTGGCCAAAATATTGGAGTTTCAGCTTTAGCATCAGTCCTTCCAATGAACACCCAGGACTGATCTCCTTTAGAATGGTCTGGTTGGATCTCCTTGCAGTCCAAGGGACTCTCAAGAGTCTTCTCTAACACCACAGTTCAAAAGCATCAATTCTTCAGTGCTCAGCTTTCTTCACAGTCCATCTCTTACATCCATACATGACCACTGGACAAACCATAGCCTTGACTAGACAGACATTGGCAAAGTAATATCTCTGCTTTTGAATATGCTATCTAGGTTGGTCATAACTTTCCTTCCAAGGAGTAAGCGTCTTTTAATTTCATGGCTGTGATTTCGTGAAATTAAAATTAATTTCATCTGCAGTGATTTTAGAGCCCCAAAAAATAAAGTCTGACACTGTTTCCACTGTTTCCCCATCTATTTCCCGTGAAGTGGTGGGACCAGATGCCATGATCTTCATTTTCTGAATGTTGAGCTTTATGCCAACTTTTTCACTCTCCTCTTTCACTTTCATCAAGAGGCTTTTTAGTTCCTCTTCACTTTCTGCCATAACGGTGGTGTCATCTGCATATCTGAGGTTATTGATATTTCTCCCGGCAATCTTGATTCCAGCTTGTGCTTCTTCCAGCCCAGCATTTCTCATGATGTACTCTGCATAGAAGTTAAATAAGCAGGGTGACAATATACAGCCTTGATGTACTCCTTTTCCTATTTGGAACCAGTCTGTTGTTCCATGACCAGTTCTAACTCTTGCTTCCTGACCTGCATATAGGTTTCTCAAGAGGCAGGTCAGGTGGTCTGGTATTCCCGTCTCTTTCAGAATTTTCCACAGTTTATTGTGATCCACACAGTCAAAGGCTTTGGCATAGTCAATAAAGCAGAAGTAGATGTTTTTCTGGAACTCTCTTGCTTTTTCCATGATCCAGCGGATGTTGGCAATTTTATCTCTGGTTTCTCTGCCTTTTCTAAAACCAGCTTGAACATCTGGAAGTTCAGGGTTCACGTATTGCTAAAGACTGGCTTGCAGAATTTGAGCATTACTTTACTAGCGTGTGAGATGAGTCCAATTGTGTGGTAGTTTGAGCATTCTTTGACATTGCCTTTCTTTGGGATTAGAATGAAAACTGACCTTTTCCAGTCCTATGGTCACTGCTGAGTTTTCCAAATTTGCTGGCATATTGAGTGAGCACTTTCACAGAATCATCTTTCAGGATTTGAAATAGCTCAACTGGAATTCCATCACCTCCACTAGCTTTGTCGTGGTGATGCTTTCTAAGGCCCACCTGACTTCACATTCCAGGATGTCTGGCTCTAGGTGAGTGATCACACCATCATGGTTATCTTGGTCGTGAAGATCTTTTTTGTACAGTTCTTCTGTGTATTCTTGCCACCTCTTCTTAATATCTTCTGCTTTTGTTAGGTCCATACCATTTCTGTCCTTTATTGAGCCCATCTTTGCATGAAATGTTCCCTTGGTATCTCTAATTTTCTTGAAGAGATCTCTAGTCTTTCCCATTCTGTTGTTTTCCTCTGTTTCCTTGCATTGATAGCTGAGGAAGGCTTTCTTATCTCTCCTTGCTATTCTTTGGAACTCTGCATTCAGATGCTTATATCTTTCCTTTTCTCCTTTGCTTTTCACTTCTCTTCTTTTCACAGCTATTCGTAAGGCTTCCTCCGACAGCCATTTTGCTTTTTTGCATTTCTTTTCCATGGGGATGGTCTTGATCCCTGTCCCCTGTACAATGTCAGGAGCCATCGTCCGTAGTTCATCAGGCACTCTGTCTCTCAGATCTAGTTCCTTAAATCTATTTCTCACTTCCACTGTATAATCATAAGGGATTTGATTTAGGTCATACCTGAATGGTCTAGTGGTTTTCCCTACTTTCTTCAATTTAAGTCTGAATTTGGCAATAAGGAGTTCATGATCTGAGCCACAGTCAGCTCCCGGTCTTATTTTTGCTGACTGTACAGAGCTTCTCCATCTTTGGCTGCAAAGAATATAATCAATCTGATTTTGGTGTTAACCATCTGGTGATGTCCATGTGTAGAGTCTTTATCACACAGCTCTAATAATTAAGACAACTTGATATTGTTTTTTAAAAAAATCAGTAAAATTCAACAGTGTTTCAAACAGATCCATGTTTATATGGAAATTCAGTTTGAGTTAAAGGTGATACTTTGTACTCAATTCATGGTATTGGGACAATGTCATTTCTTCTTTAGAAAGAAATTTAAATTCTCATCATACACACACACTACATATAACTATAGATCCCAGATAGAAAAAATACATTGTGAAAAGTAAAGCTATTGAGATACTACCTGAAAATCCAGGAAACTATGTTTGTAATCTCAGAATCCAGAATGACTTTTTAGGCAAAGCCCATAAAGGAAGATTTACTGTTTTGACTAAATAAAATTAAAAACTTTTTAAAGTCAAAGGAGAGCGTAAACTAAGTTTTTAAAAAGACAAATTTCCTCCTCCAAAGGATCTTCCCAACCCAGGAATCAAACCTGCATCTCCTGCGGCTTCTGCATTGGCAGGCTCATTTTTTACCACTGAGCCACTTGGGAAGCCCAATACTTAACAGAGTCATGGGGATTTCAAATATGAGTTGGCTCCTGTCTCTTAGCAACACTCGACATCCTTGGATGTCTGACAGCCACAACCCTAAGTCCAGGCTGGATTCTTGTCCAATTCTACAAATAGGTCCTCATATGTAAAGTGTTCTGCACAGTATCTGATGCACAGTTAGAGCTCACACAGTAATAGTAATATGCATATTATTATAGTTTTGGTACATTAAGTAGCCATTAAAATAGAAATACATTCATCCATGAGAACTGAAATGTAATGACCTTTTGAGACTCTTTTTTTAACATCAAAGTGAAAAAAAAAAAAACTGCATAGACCTCAACTTTTGGCCAAAATGGAATACCAGGGACCACATTTATTCTCCTACCAAAAACAACTAAAAATGTACATAATATATGAAACAACAGTTTGTAAGACACTGACTACCTAGCAGTGAAGAACGGTGAACCCAAGAGAATGGAAGCAAAAGAGGTAAGAATCTGTGGGCTGCCCCTAAAGTAGAAGTACTAATGTTCTATTATTTTTCTGAGTTACTAATATTCTAACATTAGTTACTAATACTGAGTTACTAATATTCAAAAGCAGAGACATTACTTTGCCAACAAAGGTCCATCTAGTCAAGGCTATGGTTTTTCCTGTGGTCATGTATGGATGTGAGACTTGGACTGTGAAGAAGGCTGAGTGCCAAAGAATTAATGTTTTTGAACTGTGGTGTTGGAGAAGACTCTTGAGAGTCCCTTGGACTGCAAGGAGATCCAACCAGTCCATTCTGAAGGAGATCAGCCCTGGGATTTCTTTGGAAGGAATGATGCTAAAGCTGAAACTCCAGTACTTTGGCCACCTCATGCAAAGACTTGACTCATTGGAAAAGACTCTGATGCTGGGAGGGATTGGGGGCAGGAGGAGAAGGGGACGTCAGAGGATGAGATGGCTGGATAGCATCACTGGCTCGATGGACGTGAGTCTGAGTGAACTCTGGGAATTGGTGATGGACAGGGAGGCCTGGCGTACTGCGATTCATGGAGTCGCAAAGAGTCGGACAAGACTGAGTGACTGAACTGAACTGAACTGAATGTTCTAATAATATTTTATTATTTTCTGTGTTACTAATATTCTAATATTTTTGCCCAATATTCTCAGATCATTAACTATGATATGTAAAACCAATAATAATGATTGCATATGTGTGTGTGTGTGTGTGTTAGTTGCTCAGTCATGTCTGACTCTTTGTGACCCCATGGCAGACTGTAGTCTGCCAGGCTCCTCTGTCCAAGGGATTCTCTAGGCAAGAATACTAGAGTGGGCTGCCATCTCCTTCTCCAGGGGATTTTCCCAACCCAGAGATAGAACCCACATCTTTTGTGTCTCCTCCATTGGCAGGCAGATTCTTTACCACTGTGCCACCTGGGAAGCCCTAATAATGATTATGTTGATGCAAAAAACAAAAAAACAAAAAAAAACAGCACAGTCTAACACTTGCGAGTAATGCTTTATTTGTTGGACAAAACTTTGTACTTAACTCCAGGAAGAAAGTTAAGAGTTTGTACTTAACTCTGGGTTTGTAAGAAACTGCTTCCAAAGAGGTAAGGGAGGAGCCAGGATATACAGAAGCTTTTGCAACAAAGACCAGGTAGTAGGAACATCAAAATATTACTATTAATTAAAGAAAACCAGGTATCTCAAGTAAAGGAATATAGTGCTTTTCTATGTATGGAAAGATCCAAGAGTCTGAGCTCATAGAAATCACTCCTTTGATATGCATCTTAGCTCTCTGGGGCTAGACTCCTGTGTTTTCGCATCCTGATTCTCCTCAGGATGCATTGTTGGGGGTAGCTGCAGTGGCTGATGACTTGATGGTGGGCATCCTGTTTCTATTCTGAATTCCGTCAGGGCTCACTACTGGGGCCGCTGTAATGTGATGGCTTGATGGAAGCAACATCCTTTGTTTACTGATATGTCAGGCAATCTTTCTTATTCACAATTATAAAGAAAAATACAATGATTATAACTAATACATCATGAAGACTGACTAGGCATTATCTCATTTAATCCACAGAACTCAGGTAGTATGTACTATGAATATAGATTAGGAAAATGAAACTCTGAGAAGTTAAGTTACAACTGGCCCAGTGCTACACAGCTAGGAAGATTCAGAGCTAGGATTTGGATCAAGTGAGTCTACATAGAAGTTGGTTTTTGGAGACAGCATAAAGATGGAGAAACAGGTTCTGTAAGTCAGGCACATAAGCTAGAGCAGGTCTAGAAGGGTCCTTTTGAGGCCTGTGCTTCAAACTGTAGTAGGCATGGGTTTCCCTGGTGGCTCAGCTGGTAAAGAATCCGCCTGCAGTGCAGGAGACCTAGGTTCGATCCGTGGGTTGGGAAAATCCCCTGGAGAAGGGAACAGCTACCCACTTCAGTATTCTGGCTTGGAGAACTCAGCTTGAGCGACTTTCACATGGATCTAAAGAACAAGGAAAACAGCCCTGGGAACAAGAGTGAGTTGATACTAAGCCAATGATCTTGTGAGATAAAATTTTATTCAACATTTCATGGGCAACGCTGACCTCAGAGTATGAGCAAAAATAAACCAACAAGAAGCACTGAAATTATTGATCGGATTAGAAGATAGGAGGAAGGGGACAGTAAGAAGCTAGTATGGTAGCATTTGCAGTGAGAAGAGGGTGGTGAGGTGGGATGGCATTTTGATAAAAGCCCAGTATCCTGACAATTAGCCCCATAGTTAATGTAAGATAGCCCTAGGAGGACACAGAGCTGATCTATAGGTGGAATTGTGAATCCTTGTTTGGAAATGGAATGCAACCATAGAGAGAAACAAGGTCATCAAGAAAGGTCATAAGAACACAAAGATGTCATTTTCCCCATCGCTGTGTGTTATTGTTTAGTCGCTAAGTCATTTCCAATTCTTTTGTGACCCAACGGACTATAGCCTACGAGGCGAGGCTCTTCTATCCATGGGATTTCCCAGGCAACAGTACTAGAATGGGTTGCCATTTCCTTCTCCAGGGGATCTCCCTTGCTCAAGGATTGAACCCATGTTGCCTGCATTACAGGCATGTTCTTTACCTCTGAGCCACCAGGGAAGCCCCTTCTCTATGTGTACCTGAGTTCTATCCATAGATCCCTTGAAGGTCCAGAGGCCTCAGATTACAAACTCTGCTTTAGCTCCATAGCACCCCAGAATCCCTCCAAGTCATTAGTTTCCAGACCACAAAATTGAAATGAGCCTATTCCTGGAGCTCCATGAGGGTAAAGTGAGGGTAAAGATCTCATTCATCCTTGGATCACTGGTATCTGATAGTTCTCAGGTATACAGTAGGGGCATAACAAAAGGTACCAGATATACAATGCATGCATTGTTCAAGATGCTAATGGGATATGAACAGGATACCCCAATTGGGTTTTTTGAAGACTAGAGTTAGGATATCAGCAACTGGAAGCCACCAGAGAAATGTCAAAATCTGCCTCATGGGACAACAGAAAAGGCTAGAGGTGGAGTTGGGGGAGATCTAAAGCCTGAATGAATCCAAAAACACAGTCCTGGGGGATGGAAGACAGAGTCAGTCAGGATATTCCTGATATTCCTCTACTGATCACTCCTTGAGAAAATTCAAGGATCCTTCCTTATTTGTAAGCCTTCATGTGACAAACACAAGCTTCTCAAATACAACTAATGTCTGAGAAAGCAAGGTTTCTTTCCCATTAAAATGTCTCCATTGACTCTGCTGCTGCTGCTAAGTCGCTTCAGTTGTGTTCAACTCTTGCGACCCCATAGACAGCAGCCCACCAGGCTCCCCCATCCCTGGGATTCTCCAGGCAAGAACACTGGAGTGGGTTGCCATTTCCTTCTCCAATGCATGAAAGTGAAAAGTGAAAATGAAGTCACTCAGTCGTGTCCGACTCTTAGAGACCCCATGGACTGCAACCCACCAGGCTCCTCCATCCATGGGATTTTCCAGGCAAGAGTACTGGAGTGGGGTGCCATTGTCTTCACCATTGACTCTATTGCTTTGCAAATAAGATCATCTATAGACACAGACAGAGAGAACAACAAATGTATGGATACCAAGGAGGAAAGAGGGGTGAGGTGGAAGGAAATGAGAGATCAGAATTGACATATATACACTACTGATACTGAGGATAAAATAGATAACTAAAATCAATAACAATAAATAGATAATGAGGAACTACTGAATAGCACATGGAACTCTACTCAACGTGTGACCTAAATGGGAAGGAAATCCCAAAAAGAGGGTGTATACGTATACATATAGGGCTTGCCAGGTGGCGCTAGTGGTAAAGACTCTGCCAGCTAATGCAGGAGACATGAGACGCGGTTTGATCCCTGGGTCAGGAAGATCCCTGGGTCAGGTCTCTTGCTTGGAGAATCCCATGGACAGAGGAGCCTGCTGGGCTACAGTCCATAGGGTTGCAAAGAGTCGAACATGACTGAAGTGACTTAACACACATATGTATCCACGTATGGATACATATAGCTGATTCCCTTTGCTGCACAGTAGAAGCTAATACAACATTATAAAGCAACTATACTCCAATAAAAATTAATCTTAAAAAATAGTCCCCATTGGCATCAACTGAAAGATTAAACTCTGATGTAATCCTCTGCAGGAGTGACTTGCATTTCCAGTCCTGCAGGCAGGAGGTCAAGTGTCCTCCTCCCCCGGTGCACTACACCTCAAAGGTCTTGAAAGTGCCTTGTTTGTTCTGAGATGAGATCTCCCCACCCCCACACCCACGCTCCGGAAGCCACAGCTCCTTAACCTTGTGCAGATTACCCCGATAAGTAAAAGAGGCTTCATACTAAGTGTGTTGCTTCCCCTTCCCAGGGAGAAAGTACATTCTTTCCACACTTCGGTGGCCCTGGACCCAGAAGGCATACTTCTGCACAGTGCCCTCTAACTGTGTGGGGAGCACTGAAGTGGTAATTACCTTAGAAAGTGCTTTTTCCATGTCTTTGGCTGCAGAAAAATAACACACTGGCTCTCTTTCCATGCATCTCACGGAATTATGTAAATAGACCCAAAGCAAACCAGTTTAAATGATTATAAAATGGATTTCTAAGTGATATCTGTTACCAGACAAGAATACTAAAACACCCTGCTCTTTCTCAGCCACCAAGATGAAAGGATAAAATATTTAGTAAGGGGTGTTTCTCGGATGGAAGATGGCTTCTGCATGAGGGGCTCCTGGGGCTTTGCTGACTCGATCATCAGGGACCCAAGGATGTATGAGTGATGCCTTCCCCAGACTCTGACCACATTTCACAACATGACTGAAGAAAGAAAGTTGATCTAGAGAATGTGTAAGGGACTCGCCAAACGGAAAATGATTTTCAAAATTGAGCACACACAAAAGCACATGAAAGACTATTAAAACGGGATTCCTGATTCAGTGCGTCTCAGTTGGAGCTCAGAAATCTTCAGGCTCCCTGGTGATGCTGATGCTGGTGGCCCATAGACCACACTTTGGGTAATGCCTGCTTAGAGGAAACAAAGGCAGATTTCAGCCCAATATCGGCAAGTTCCTTGCCCCATACTCTTGAGGATGACCTCTCGCCAACTCCCAGGCTTGTGAAAACCGGGGCCCTGCCTTTCTTGACCTCAGCTCTCCAGTCAGTATACCTTATCTCACCAAACACAGTGATTGTTCCGGAAGTGGGCTGGTGACCCATCAGAGCCCCCATGGACGCTGGAAAAGGGATATTCTTTCCTTCACTTCAAGATCTCAGATACTATGGACTGCGTGATTCTAAAGCTACACATATCTATTTCATAGCCAATGGGAAAGAGACTGTCTAAAACTGAAAGAATCCGGGGGGGTGGGGGAGTGGGGGGAAGAAAGGAAGAAGAAGGAAGGGAGAAAGAGAAGGAGAAAGATCTGACTGTGTTATCTAAAGCCCTGGATCCAGTCTTGCATAAAAACTAGCTGACATAATAGACTTTGCTGGTGAGTCCAGAAACCCCCCTCCCACGTTTTTTGGACTTAAACCAGTTTGAGCTTTCAAAAGGTTTCCTCACAAATATGTTATTTTCAATGGCTATAAAACTTTAACTTGGGGTGTCTGCCAAAGACCCCAGCACTGAGTGAAAAGAGACCACATATCCTGACTCAGGTGACTATAATCACATGAATAATATGACCCGCCAAGTCCAGCCTTGTTCATCTCAGCTCAGATAGCACACAAGTGGCCGTGCTCATGCCTCTCATCCACTGAGTTTTAAAATGACTCTCCTTGAGGGTGTGGGGAAAAGGGAACTCTCCTATACTGTTAGTGGGATTGTAAATTGGTATAGCCACTATGGAGAACAGTATGCAGGTTCCTCAAAAAACTAAAAATAGAGTTACCAAATGATCCTGCAATCCCACCCCTGGGCATACATCTGGAGAAAATTATAATTCAAAAAGATACAGGCACCCCAATGTTCACAGCAGCACTATTTACAATAGTCAAAACATGGAAGCAACTGACTGTCCCTCAGCAGATGAGTGGATAAAAAATATGTGATACAAATATACAACAGAGTATTACTCAGCCATAGAAAATAATGAAATTCTGCCATTTGCAGCAAAAATGGATGGACCTAGAGATAAACTTTGTCTCTCTGGCGTTTGCACGGTTTGAGTTGCTATGTCATGTTCGTCCCCTCAGAGTGTCCTCAGGGCATTCAACTCCGGTCCTTACCCTAAGGACCAAGGACGAAGCCCGCGCCTCCGCACCCAGCACACACTCACTGCCGGCGGATGTGAGCGTGTGAGCCGCTTCTCCACTGGTAATTGCCATTTGGTGCGAATTCTGTGGTGATTTTTTTTTTTTTTTTTTTTCTGTTTATGCTGCCCTCTAAGATTCCAAAACTCCCCACTGGCCCAACCTGTGAGAGGGTTTCCTATTGTGAGGAAACTTCTCCTTCACTACTCCCTCCCCAGGAGGGATCTCCTTCCCTGAATTCTTTGTCTCTCTTTGCGTCTTCATCTTTTGTCCTACCTCATTTCGAGGAGATTGGGTTGCCTTTCTGGGTATCTACGGTCCTCCACCAGCGTTCAGAAGTTGTTTTGTGGAAGTTGCTCCACGTGTAGATACTCTTCTGACGTATTTGTGGGGGAGAAAGTGGTGCTCCCTTGCGATTCCTCCGCCATCTTGGGCGGCCTCCTAGAGATTATTGCACTAAGTGAAGTAAGAGAAAGACAAACGTTGTATGATATCGCTTACATGTGAAATCTAAGAAAGATACAAATGAAATTATCTACAAAACAGAAATAGAGCCACATACATAGAAAACAAACTTACGGTTACCAAAGGGGAATTGGGGGGTGGGGGGCGGGATATTAGGAGCTTGAGGTGAACATATACATATTACTATATATAACTAACAAGATGTATAGTTATATAGATAACCAACAAGAACCTACTGTACAGCATAAGAAACTATACTCAATATTTTGTATATATAGGCTTCCCTGGTGGCTCAGTGGTAAAGAATCCACCTGCCAATGCAGGAGACATGGGTTTAATCCTTTTGTTGGGAAGATCTCTGGAAAAGGAAATGACAACCTGCTCTAGTATTCTTGCCTAGGAAATCCCAAGGACAGAGGAAGCTGACAGGCTACAGTCCATGGGATTGTAAAAGAGTTGGACACCACTGAGTGACTAAACAACAACAACATACATATATATATGACAACACATATGTAAGTATGTATGGTGATGGTTTAGTCACTAAGTCATGTCCGACTCTTGTGACCCCATGGACTGTAGCCTGTGAGGCTTCTCTGTCCATGGGATTCTTCAGGCAAGAATACTGGAGTGGGTTGCCTTTTCCTTCTCTCTCTCTCTCTCGAGCACGCTCTCTCTCTCTCTATA
Organism: Bos indicus; assembly: GCF_029378745.1. NCBI lineage: Eukaryota > Metazoa > Chordata > Mammalia > Artiodactyla > Bovidae > Bos > Bos indicus. The sequence goes on along the minus strand of NC_091784.1, from coordinate 24,077,837 downwards.
TATATATATATATAAAACAATATTATGTACATATATATGTACATGTACCTGAATCTCTTCACTGTATACCTGAAACTAAATAATTCTCCTTTAAAAGGGCGCCCCTATTTGTCAAGTTGATGATCCCATTTGCTCTCTGGGCTAGTCCTCTTACACATTGTCTTAATTTTTCAGATGATCAGAAGTGAGATCCTGGGATGTCACAGTCCTGTTCTATGAGGAAAATGACACCTCATCTATCCAAATAAACTCTTTTCAGATAGATCTGGTTCACCATCTTCTGCAGAAACCAGTGGTTTCTACAGGACTCACCTTAGGAGGAATTCACTGAATTTCTTTTTAGTACCAGAGCATCATCCCAAGGAAAACACTTCTAATTGTACCTGCCCCTGACAACTCCGGATCAAATTTCCAATGTGAAGATAGGACTACCATTATGTTTCTGACACCCTGGGTCAACCTTTTGGAAAAATTCCACATGCCACTTGCTATTTGCTCACATTACTTGGCTTATCTTGCTCTTACTCTCTTGAGAGCCTCTTCTTTCTGCTTTCCATCCTACTTGTCCTCTCTTAGTGTAATTTCTCTTTGTCTTTCCCCTAAAATGCTATTATATCATCAGTGTCACTTCTCCTTCTCAGACTCCTTCCATCCTGTCCTGACCTTTCAGCCACAGTCAACTGCTTAATCAGTTATTTCAACCAGACCAACCTCACTCCACACTTTAGAGCCTTGTTCCTCAATCACGTCCATAATCCAAACCCTGTGAATCAATTTTCTTAGCCCTTAAGGTACTCCCAGGCTAATGTGTAGTGGTTAAATGTTAGGGCTCTGAAGCCAAACTCCCAGCAGTCAGTGCCCAGCTTGACCCTTCATTCATTAATTAATCTTCCTGGGTTTTAGTTTTCTTCGTCTGTGCAAGGGATATTATGACAGTAATAGTAAATGCTTTGTAGGTTTGTCATAAGTATTAAATGACAATGAAAGCAAAGCATTAAACAGTTCCAAGTGCATAGGAAGCATTCCATGTAAGTATTAGTCTCTAGTACTAATACAGATATAGAGAGAATATCTCACCTTCTTAATCAGTTAGAAAGTCATACTTGATTATCATATTTTACACACTGCTGTAGAGTTTAATCTAATACTTCAAGGTTGAGATTTCATTCTGTCCATTCTTTTAACTCTGATATGTAACCCTATGCCTGATACATTGTAGGTATTCAATAAATATATTCAATGAATGGATCAATTAATAATAACTACCATTTAATGAGAACATACTCTGTACCAAGCACTTCACATATTTTATGTAATTGAGAATAGATATATGTATAGGTATGTCTGAGTATCTTTGCTGTCTACCAACTATCACAACATTGTCAATCAGCTATACTCCAATAATAAATGAAAAGTTAAAAAAAAAAAAAAAACCTGTGAAGTAGATGCCACTTTCTCAACTTCAGTTCAGTAGCTCAGTCATGTCCAACACTTTGTGACCCCATGGACTGCAGCATGCCAGGCTCCCTGTCAATCACCAACTCTTGGAGCTTACTCAAACTCATGTCCATCAAGTCACTGATACCATCCAACCATCTCATCCTCTGTCGTGCCCTTCTCCTCCTGCCTTCGATCTTTCTCAGCATCAGGGTCTTTTCAAATGAGTCAGTTCTTTGCATCAGGTGGCCTAAGTATTGGAGTTTCAGCTTCAGCATCAGTCCTTCCAATGAATACTCAGGACTGATTTCCTTTAGGATGGACTGGTTTGATCTCCTTGCAGTCCAAGGGACTCTCAAGAGTCTTCTCCAACACCACAGTTCAAAAGCATCAATTCTTTGACGCTCAGCTTTCTTTATAATCCAACTCTCACATCCATACATGGCTACTGGAAAAACCATAGCTTTGACTAGACAGACCTTTGTCAGCAAAGTAATGTCTCTGCTTTTTAATATGCTGTCTAGGTCGGAGAAGGCAATGGCACCCTACTCCAGTACTCTTGCCTGGAAAATCCCATGGACGGAGGAGCCTGGTGGGCTGCAGTCCATGGGGTCACTAAGAGTCCAACACAACTGAGTGACTTCACTTTCACTTTTCACTTTCATGCATTGGAAAAGGAAATGGCAACCCACTCCAGTGTTCTTGCCTGGAGAATCCCAGGGACCAGGGAGCCTGGTAGGCTGCCATCTATGGGGTCGCACAGAGTCAGACACGACTGAAGTGACTTAGCAGCAGCAGCAGTAGCTTGGTTGGTCATAGCTTTTCTTCCAAAGAGCAAGCATCTTTTAATTTTATGGCTGCAGTCAACATCTGCGGTGATTTTGGAGCCCCCCCAGAAATAGTCACTGTTTCCATTGTTTCCCCTTCAAGTTGCTGTGAAGTGATGGGACCGGATGCCATGATCTTAGTTTTTTGAATGCTGAATTTTAAGCCAGCTTTTTCACTCTCCTCTTTCACTTTCAGCAAGAGGCTCTCTAGTTCTTCTTCACTTTCTGCCATAAGGGTGGTGTCATCTGCATATCTGAGGTTATTGATATTTCTCCCCAGCAACCTTGATTTCAGCTTGTGCTTCATCCAGCCCAGCATTTCACAGGATGTACTCTGCATATAAGTTAAAGATGAGTAAAACTGAGTTTTGGAAAGGTTAAGTAACTTACCCAAATAAAAATGTGAGAGCTGTTACCATTACATCAGCTTTTTCCAACCTCTTTTTGACTCGTGGTGGTGGTGGTTTAGTCACCAAGTCAAATCCGACTTTTGTGACCTGCTGTGGACTATAGCCTGCCAAGCTTCTCTCCCCATGGGATTTCCCAGGCAATAATACTGGAGTGGGTTGCCATTTCCTTCTCCAGGGGATCTTCCCAACCCAGGGATCAAACCTGTGTCTCCAGCATTTGCAGGCAAATGCTTTACTGCTGGGCCACCAGGAAAGCCCTTGATTCATGGACCCCTCTCGTAAATAAATATACTACTGTAAATCCTTAGGGACTTTTAATCATTTCAGCATTTATACATGTGTCTTCTTTTTGAAAAAATTGGTTCCTTATAGGTCTGTATTATTAAGCAGCATTCTATAAAGATCATGCTACAATCTTTATAACATTAAGACAAGTGTTGACTTGTCCCCATTTAATTTGTGATATAAAATGCAGATTTACCTTAAATTATTTATGAAAGAAAAAAATAAGTCAACTTCAGAACAGAGTTTTACTATGTTGTAAGGCATCAACAAGACAGAAACTCCTTTTATGAACGGATGTTTAGAATTCTAAATTTTATGCTGAATTTTAAAAAACATATAATTGTTGTTCTAAACCATAAGCCACAAGAAAAGGTTTCCAGCTGATGTTTGCAAGCACTTCTCTGCAAATAACACATTGCAGGTGTGGAGAGTCATTATTCTCAATAAATGAAAAGCGAAATTGTATATAATTGTCACTGTATTTTCTATTTTTAACTGTAGTTTTGAAGGATATTTTGGAGTACCATATCAGACCTTTATCAGATGAATATGACTTGCAAATCTGGTGAAGATCAGTCTGAAGTAGATTTGCTGATTTATTATCATATCTTTCTTCCTGGTTAGCTTGCTGCATTTCTGTATCACCCTGCTGTATACTTTCTACTGTCAAATAATGGTGTATGCTACATAATCTATTGCTTGGATGCAAACAGCCAAATCATCTCAGCGTGACCCGGAAGCTCACCCTGGATTGCTTGGTCAAAGAGATAACAGGGATGATCAAGCTCCCCTCTTCTCTTGCTGGGAGTGGCTGCACCATGGGGCTAATGGAATCTTCCCAACCCTGGAAGCTGCTGCTGCTGCTAAATCGATTCAGTTGTGTCCGACTCTGTTCGACCCCATAGACGGCAGCCCACCAGGCTCCATCGTCCCTGGGAATCTCCAGGCAAGAACACTGGACTGGGTTGCCATTTCCTTCTCCAATGCATGAAAGTGAAAAGTGAAAGTGAAGTCGCTCACTCGTGTCCAACTCTTAGTGACCCCATGGACTGCAGCCTACCAGGCTCCTCCATCCATGGGATTTTCCAGGCAAGAGTCCTGGAGTGGGTTGCCATTGCCTTCTCTGAACCCTAGAAGAAAGTACTACAATTTCATATGGGCCCAGATGTCTCCAAGGGCTGAAAGCTGGCATTACCAGACAAACTCTGGCAGTCCCTCATGGTCTATTAATTCCCCCACTGATATGTCAAAAAGGAAGGCAGGATGGACCTAGAGACTGTCATAAAGAGTGATATAAGTTAGAAAGAGAAAAGCAAATATCATATATATGTGGAATCTAGAAAAATGGTGTAGATGATCTTATTTGCAAAGCAGAAATAGAGGCACAGACGTAGAGAACAAACGTATGATACCAAGGGGGAGGGGAGGCAGGTGGGATGAATTAAGAGATTGGGATTAACATACATATATTATTGATACTATGTATAAAATAGATAACTAATGAGAGTGTTTTGCTCAGTCTTTTCTGATTCTTTGTGACCCCATGGACTCCTATATCCATGGAATTCTGTAGGACAGAGGAATACTAAAGTGGATTGACATTTCCTTCTTCAGGGTATCTTCCCGACCCAGGGATCAAACCTGAGTCTTCCAATATTGCAGGGAGATTCTTCACCATCTAAGCCACCAGGGATGCCCTTAATTTTGTAAGAAACCTCCAAATTGTCTTCCAAAGTGGCTGGTACCATTTCGAATTTCCACCAGCAATGAATGAGAGTTCCTAGTACTCTACATCTTCACCAACATTTAGGGTTGTCAGTATTCTGGATTTTGGCTATTTTAATAGATGTGTAATGGTATTTATTGTTTTTTAAATTTGAATTTCCCTGATGACTTATGAAATAGAGCATCTTTTTATATGCTTATTAGTCATCTATATGTTACTTAATGTTTAATACATAAAACATATAATTAATTTTTAAATGAATACAAAGGACAGATGCAAGGTAAATATTTAAAAATAAATCATATTACCACACACCACTAGAAAAACAGAAAGAAAAAAAGAAATTCTATTCAAAAAGAACTTCAACCAAATAAAAACAGATATATGAATAAATTTTATTCCCTCCAAAAGGTGTTATTTATAAAATTTTATTCCTAGTTATGAATAAATAAACCTTATAAAGTGAAGGTATGGATCATAACCCTGGATAAGAAAGCTAAAAATACTGTGAAAATGTAAACTTACAACAAATTAATGTGTAGAAACAATGTAGTGATTAGCCTTACATCCCTTACAATGACAGATGCTTTCATTATTCTTGTTGTTCAATGGGGAGAGCCGATGCTTAGAGATGTTAAGTAACTGACTAAAGTCAAAACAGCCAATTAGTAGGAGGGTTGGATTGTCTAACACTAAAGCCCTTAAGAAAACTACCATATTGCTTTCCAAACTCAAGTAACAGCCAAGTATTAATAACATTCCAATGAGTTTTTTTTTAGTGCAGAATGGCATAAAAATGTTAAAATGTAATCTTGGAGGACATTTTAAAAAGAAATCTAACATGAGATCAACAACTAGTTCTACCAAATAATTAAAATATATTGCAGGACTACAATAATTAAATAGCATAGTATGAATGGAACCATGAATCATGGATTGAAGACAGGCCCAATTACTGCCAGGACCTAACTGAGAGTCAGCAGGGGGCCCATTCAGACTGTGGTAGGACAAAGGCCATCAGAAGAATCCATTATACAGCTGGTCGGGGAGGGCAGATCAGGTGAAAGACAGAGGACAGAAAGAGAGAAGTTCATCAGGAGAATTAAGGTTCTTGCCCCAGTTACTATCTGAAGGTAGGGCTAGTTGTCCAAAATTGCTCAGTGGCAAAGTGAAAGAACTGGGTTGAAAGATGATGACTATGCTCTGAGAGCTACAAAAAATGGGGAACAGCAAAGGCTTTCATGGAGACAATACAAGAGAGACGGGGGTGCTCCACAGTGACTCACTTTGACCTCTAAAGCTTGTGTATCTAAAGGGAAACAGCTTACTTTTCAATAACCACAGGTAACTGCGAGTCCATCAAAGCTCAAGTAGAAAATGAGGTGCCATGAATGTCTCATAGTTTTTTAAATGTTTATTGGTGTATAGTTGATTTACAATGTTGTGTTAGATTCAGCTATACAGCAAATTGAATCAGTTATACATCTGCATACATCCACTCTTTGTTTTTTGTTTTGTTTTTAATCCTTTTCTCATATAAGCTGCTACAGAGTATTGAGTAGAGCTCCCTGTGCTATTCAGCAGGTTTTTATCAGTTACTTCTTTTATATGTAGTAGTGTATATATGGTAATCCCAATCTCCTAAGGGGGGAGACATAAATTGTCTCATATTTAGACTTTTGACTTTCTCTCAAAGTGAGGTAAATAGACAAAGACTCAGAAATAGGCAACATTGACCTAAAGCAAATAGAATGCCAGATATTTCTTCACCAGTGGGTTTGAGATTAGCAGAGAACTGCAGTCTAGAATCTGCCACTCTGGTGAGCCACATGCAAGACGCCACACAGCAAGGGAAGAACTCTTTTATAGAGGGGAAAAGGAAGTTGGGAGCGCTGTAGTAAATAAAAAATTCATAGCTTTTTATTGGCTGAGTCCTTGAAAGGGAAGAAGAGTCTTCTTCCTGTTGGGCTCCACTATTGGCACAGGATGTGAGAGCTCCCCCTTCTGGTCTCCCAGCTCTCTTGTATATTAACTTTTTCAGTTCTGTTCAGTTCAGTCACTCAGTCGTGTCCGACTCTGCGACCCCATGAATTGCAGCACGCCAGGCCTCCCTGTCCATCACCAGTTCCCGGAGTTCACTCAAACTCACGTCCATCGAGTCAGTGATGCCATCCAGCCATCTCATCCTCTGTTGTCCCCTTTTCCTCCTGCCCCCAATCCCTCCCAGCATCAGAGTCTTTGCCAATGAGTCAACTCTTCAAATGAGGTGACCAAAGTACTGGAGTTTCAGCTTTAGCACCATTCCTTCCAAAGAACACCCAGGACTGACCTCCTTTAGAATGGACTGGTTGGATCTCCTTGCAGTCGAAGGGACTGTAAAGAGCCTTCTCCAACTTTTTTACAGGGAACTAAGTAAGTAAGTGAAGTCGCTCAGCCGTGTCCAACTCTTCGATCCCATGGACTGCAGCCTACCAGGCTCCTCCGTCCATGGCATTTTCCAGGCAAGAGTACTGGAGTGGGTTGCTATTTCCTTCTCCAGGGGATCTTCCCAACCCAGGGATTGAACCCAGGTCTCCCACATTGTAGGCAGATGCTTTACTGTCTGAGCCACTAGGGAAGTCCTACAGGGAACTGATAGAGTGCAAATGTTTATTTTTGAATTTTAAAGTTGTTTTCTGTGCTGGATTTCTTCCATGTGCTCCTGTAGATCTTATTTTCCCTTTTCCCTCTCATCTTGACTACAAAAGGCTAAGCTGTATAGACCTCATTACACATACTCCTGCCCAAGACTGGGACTAGGATGAGGGGAGGGAGGAGCTGAGGGTACAAAATTTAAGGAAGCCCATGCTATCAGGGCTGTAAGTGCTCCAAGCCCAACCCTGCATTTTCACAACCCTGTGAGTGAGCGCAGTCTCAAATGTTGACCCCTTGATGCCTCACTTTCCTTACCGTAATCTCAGCATTAGAAGTGAGTTCTGCCAATGAAGAGTCCTGGAAAGAAGTCAGAAAGAGGATGGAGACTTTCCTGGTGGCCCAGTGGTTGAGAATCCACCTTGCAATGCAGGGGACAAGGGTTCAATCCCTCATTAGGAAGCTAAGATCCCACATGCCATGGAGCAATTAAACCCATGCACCACAACTAGAGAGTTCATGCATTGCAGCAAATAGCCAAATAAATAATAAATACATATGTATATGATTAATTCATCACCCATACTCCAATGTTTAAGAAGCAAAAAATGATGAGGATGGACAGTGAGGTCATATCATTTATCACCTGGGTGCCCTTAGAGGTCACTCTAGGCCAGCTATTGTACTGACAGGTCAGCATTACAGCCACAGTGACTTGCTCTCCAAAGCTCTGCCTCCTTCCACTTGCTAGATGCTAGAGACGGAAAGTCAGCTGAAACTAGCCCAGATGGCAGCACTGTCTTTCATGGTTCCCCTACATTCATGCATGCATGCAAAGTCAATTCAGTCATGTGAATTGTCCCAAAGAGTCCTGTCACTCTTTGCAATACTATGCTATAGCCCACCAGGCTCCTCTATCTATGGCATTTTCCAGGAAGAATACTGGAATGCATTGCCATGCCCTCCTCTAGGGGATATTCCTGCCCCAGGGATTAAACCCTAGTCTCATGTTGCATTGGCAGGTGGGTTCTTTACCACTAGCACCACCTGGGAAGCCCTACACTAACCTACACATCTATAACTCATTCCTTTGTAACTAAACTCTCCTTGAATAATCTTAAACCCATAATCTGGGTATGTCATTTTCCTGTTGAGACTCTGTCTAATGTATGTTCCTCACTCAAGCTCTGCTCTTATAGTGTACTATGAATTAATATTTTATGAACCTTGTAATTATCTTGTGAATCATCCAATGATATTGCATTGCACATTTTTACATTAAAACCATTAATTATGTAGATGGAAATATTTCTCTTCAAATGCTTCATTTTTTGCATAACTGTTTTCACCGCAAAAAATAAAAGTGGTCCTGGGCTTTCTTAATTTCCGTGAGACCCTAATCTGCAAAACTTTTTCCAACAACAGAGACACATCACGATTCAGAACATGGGCTTTGGGGTTAGACGCAAGTCCCAGCTCACCTCCTTGCTAGCTGAATGACCTTGGGTCAATCACTTTCTCTAGCAGCCAAGGAGGCTCCAGCTGGTCCTTCTAAATTTAGATTTTTCCCTCTGATAATATTTCCCATCTCAGTATCTGAGCCCAGCCCCTGTATTGAGTTGTGGCCCCAGTTGGGACAGCACCCTACTACTGCCATATAACACACTAAGTCTTGTCTCTTTAAATTGAAGTTCTCAGGGACTTCCCTGGTAGCTCAGACGGTAAAGAATCCGCCTGCAATGCAGGAAACCCAGGTTCGATCCCTAGGTAGGGAAGATCCCCTGGAGAAGGAAATGGCTACCCACTCCCGTATTCTGGCCTCGGGAATTCCATGTACAGAGGAGCCTGGCAGGCTACAGTCCATGGGGTTGCAGGAGTCGGACACGACTTAGCATCTGTGCATAGTCCCTGGTAGTCCAGTGGCTAAGACTCCGCACTCCCATAAAAGAGGACCCAGGTTCAATTTCTTCTTAGAGAACTAGTGAAGATCCCACGTGCCACAACTAAGACCCAGCACAGTCAAATAAGTAGATAAAAATAAATTTTTATTTAGAATAAATTAATTGAAGTTCTCAGCTCCAGGGAAAATCACACACACCATCAGCTTCCATATTTGTTCACTGGCACATTTCCTTGCCAACTGACAGCGAACTAGATACACCTGAGGGAAGCAAAGTTGGAGACAGATTTCCGGGGCCGGGGCGGGGGGAGGCGGTGCGGGGGTGGGGGGCAGGCCGGCTGAAACAACAAAACGGGAGTTATTTTTGAAATGTTTCCTTTGCAAGCCCTCCCACTCACTGTAATATCTGGCTGAGGTGTGAGTGGCTGATTCCAGCAGGTATCAGTAACAGATGGAGCCAGCTAATTATGTCTCTTACATGTGAGTAGAGATAAAGGCGTTAATTGTTAATTGTACACGTCTCCCGTTTCCCCACCGCAGGGCACTGGGGCAGAGGCCACTTCCCAAACCAACACAAACATGTCCTGTGCCTGTGGCTGAAGACGAGAGTGGAAAGCAGTTGGAGAATGGCGTCCCCAACATGGCCAGCCCTTCTCTAGACTGGCAGTGAAGGAGTAGAGTCTTGAAATGAGAAGAGGCCATTTGCATCTCCCCATGCCCCTGGGCGAATGAGGACCCAAACAATAAAGGCTCAGCTAATGAAAGCTCAGCATGGAGGTGGCAAAGTGCTGCTTCCCCATCAGGAAGTAACATCTGGTAATTGTAGCCAGTGTGCTTTGCAGGGAACTTAGCTCCTTGAGAATCCATGTAGTACTGAGGTCTCTACACGCCAGCTTGCATGCCCCCCTTGACGAGATGCTGAAATTACTGCCATCTTGAATCTCCCTCCATCTTCTCAGCCTCAAGACCATATCCGCTGGTAGTCCCAGGATTTTCATCTGCTCGTTGTCTCTTTCAGGGAGTCATCCTTGCCTCATTTTCAGTAGAGGAGATTTGGAGTGGTGGCCGGATCATACACCCCAGTGTGATAGAACACGCCATTCTAGACACAATGATTGGCCCAGTAATGGTCATGTGGCGTGAGTTCAGCCAATCAGAAGTACTCCCAACACTTCAGTTGAAATTCTTGAGAAGAAATGGTCTCAGGGATTGCCAATCTTAGAGATAGTGTAAGCCACTAGTGGCCCCAGTTTTGTTTTGTTGTTTTTTTTTTTTTTTTTGCCCACCATGAGTGCAGCAGATGCTGCCGATGCCTGCATCATATTCCCTTGGCCCACTGGTGTTACCTACAGCTGTGATGGGTTGTCTCCCACCTCAAGCGTCTGAATCTTTCTTCTTCTCCGTCTGAATATTTCTTCTCCATCTGAATCTTTCTTCTCCATCTGAAGGTTTTTGCTGGTACCCCAGGACCCATCTCGGCAAACCTGGAGTGTGAGAGAGCTGATGCAGTCTTCTGCCAATGAAGATTGGAAAACAGTAGATAAACACCCTATGTCCCCACCTCTGGTGGTATGATCCTGAGCATACCCCCCACGGTCTCTACAAAAATGCCAACACAACTTGCCCACAGTGGTCACCTGCTCACCTGTTGCCCCCTTTATTACCTTTTCACCTTCCCCATGGCCTCACTTGTGCTTCCTCAGATTACTTCCTGTGTTAGTCCTATGCCTTGGAGAATCTACCTGCCAATGCAGGAGACGCAAGAGATACAAATTCAATCTCTGGGTCAGGAAGATCCCCTGGAGTAGGAAATGCAACCACTCCAGTATTCTTGCCTGGGAAATTCCAAGGACACAGGAGACTGTTGGGCTACAACAGGCTTTTGTGATCTTGGGATCGCAGAAGAGTCTGACATGACTTGGTGACTGAACACACACACACAACAGTTTATAGGAGAAAACAGAGCCAAAGGTCATCGTTGAGCACCTAGATCCAGCCATTCCTGAGGCTCTAACCCTTTGAATGATGCTGTAAATTACAGCATCACATTTTCCTTTTTTGTTTGTTGTTTTTGTCTTTGTATCTGATTTTTTTAGCTAATTAGCATTGGGTTCCTGTCAATTGCAATAAAAAGGATACTGACTGACTTGTGGATATTAATTATACCTAGAGTTGGTGTGAAATTCATTTTTCTTCCTTTGGAATTAGTAAACCAACCATGGTGATGGTTGGCTTTCCCAAGCCTTTTCTGTGGCAAGCCTTGACTCCCTTCTCCTTACCCAGAATAGGATGGCAGAGATAGAACTAAAACCCCTCAGATTTGGTGTCCACTTCAGTCCCTCCGGGCTTCTCTTGTGGCTCAGCTGGTAAAGAAGCTGCCTGCAATGTGGGAGACCTGGGTTCGATCCCTGAGTTAGGAAGATCCCCTGGAGAAGGGAAAGGCTACCCACTCCAGTATTCTGGCCTGGAGAATTCCATGGACTGTATAGTCCATGGGGTTGCAAAGAGTCAGACACGACTGAGCGACTTTCACTTCACTCAGTCCCTCCACTTGCATGGCACCTGCCCAGAGCCCAGTGCTTGGGTGCAGTAAATGCTGGCTGAATTGAATGAAATTACTTAAATGTGACTTACTCTAAATTGTTACTGACCCTGCACATGTGGGCTACTGGCAAAGCTGCTAATTAATCCAACAATCATTCAAAGGCAATCAAGTTTCATTAATGTGGGTTCTGGCCTCATTTCTAGAAGCACATTTAGATTGACAACTGTGGCCTGGCAGCTGGAGCAGACCCTTCTGGCCAGTGAAATGTGATGCTTCATGGAAACTCTACTCCCTGGCAATTTAGGAGGTTCAGTCAGTGCTCCTTTCCAACCAGCCTTCTCTACTCACAAAGAAAAATTATGTGCCAAGGTTTCTGTCTGTCTCAGCAGCTTGCTCACCTGAGTTCTCCCCAGCTAGCTTCTTCTGCAATTTTACAAAGGGAGGCATTAAGCCTTGTGTGTTTCCACTCTTCACCACCAACTGCAGAACCTGAAAGCAAAGTTCTGGGCAAAAGATGGACAAATACACTTTGGACACAAAAGTTAATTATTTACAGTTCAAGATAAGTGATCTTTGCTTTTCAAAGGTAGAAGTGAACCTGAATAAGGAGTACAGGCATTTTTAAACTATTCTTGCCATTTTTCTATAAGATTAAAATGCATAAAAGTTTTAAATACTGAAAAAAATAAGTTCAGCCCATTCCAGTATTCTTGCCTGGAGGAATCCATGAACAGAGGAGCCTGGAGGGCTACAGTCCATAGGATCGCAAAGAGTTGGACACGACTGGGTAACTAATTCCTGTCACTGATAGTGATTTTTCCCTTATATTTTAAATATTATTTTGGCCATTTCAATTATTTGAGCCATCTTGAACCACAGATCTCACAAGAAACCATTTAAAAACCCCATTCACCAGTGAGTGGAATTTAGTTTCTTATCCATACTTCAATATGGGACCCATTCTTATTTCTAGGCACATGAATCATATACAGACTTTCATTCCAGGAACTTCTTGATCTGTTCTTGGCTTCTTGCTGCCACTGAACAGAATAACTTCTCTCTCTTTATTTTAAAGTATGTGCCACTAATAGTCCACTTATTAAGAAATAAGCATTTTTGCCCAGCAGGACTCATTCTGAGCCTCTGAATGACCAAGTATTTCCTGGTGGTTCAAGTTGAAGCTCAGCCAACCTCCCCAAGTAGTCTATGACAGCTCATCTTTCAAGAGGCTTTTTTTGTCCCTTCCCCTAAAGTGATTTTACAGAATTCACTTCCATTTTGGAATGTCAAATGTATTATGTGGACTGAAAATAACAAATATACAGGTAGTGAACACTATTTTTTCAGAACACATTATCTTAGGTGGGCAAAGAGAGGAAGGGTCTCCCTGCCTTCCATGCAGTCATTCATTTTTTGAAACAAATACTTATTTAAGAACCTGCACTATGACAAAAATTGTTCAGGACACATGGGATAGGAAGAAGAATCATAATCTCCATCCCTGATTCGTATTTGTCATGTCAGGATTTCCCACCAAGGGTTATAGGTATTCTGAAGTTTAATCCCCTTAACCATCAGGGCAGCTAGGAAGGTCTTGAGGTGGGTATAAGCCTTTCAGCTGGGTCATCTTAAACACAAGCAGCCTCAACCATTTATCCCCATCTACTGTAAAAATCAGATCATTTTCCATGTTTCTTATGACATGGTAAGATTAAGAAATACTAGAGGAGTCAGAGAATTCGAGAAATAAAGCCAATTTTCTTTTTTCCCCATGTTTATTGAAAAATGATTGACTTACATCACTGTATAAGTTCAAAGCATAGAGCATGATGGTTTGATTTACCTGTATTGTAAAATTATTAACCACAATAAGTTCAGGTAACACCCACCTTCTCATAGAGATACAATGAAAAGAAAGAGGAAAGGAATGGAAAGGAAATGGCAACCCACTCCAGTATTCTTGCCTGAGAAATCCCAGGGACAGAGGAGCCTGGTGGGCTGCAGTCCATGGGGTTGCAGAAGAGTTGGACATGACTTAGCAGCTAAGCAACAACGTGATGTCTGTTCACAGGTAAACCAAACAGTGTACTGTGTTTACTTTGTCTTTTCTAGTGCATTTTGTTTTCCCTGGAGTAAAATGATTTTCTGGTGTGTTTTTATTGGTTTAATTTTCTATTTAAGTGAAGTGAGTGAGTGAAGTTGCTCAGTTGTGTCCGACTCTTTGCGACCCTGTGGACTGTAGCCCACCAGTCTCCTCCATCCATGGGATTCTCCAGGCAAGAGTACTGGAGTGGGGGTGCCATTTCCTTCTCCAGGGGATCTTCCCGACCCAGGGATCGAACCCAGGTCTCCCGCATTCAAATCCAAACATTTCTCCAATTTTGTAAATCTCTTTTCAAAATCTTCTGGTACACTGGTGTTGTGTTAAGTGTTCTCAAAGAAATCACTCCTAAAGACTTCTCTAACAATGCGGGTCCCATGCTCTCTTGGCCCGAGTCCCCATTACTGTCACCCTCAGGATTCCTTCTGATTCTGCCTTGTGTTGGATCTTCTGAATCTTGGACCCCGTGAAATATATTTATTTTATTCAAAAACCACATTTTTTGGTAAAGGACATTGTCCAGTAGTTTTCCAATAAAAGGAGTTTGGGAGATGAAAAAACAAAAAAAGACGAAAGGAAAATGGAAAAAAAAATTTTTTAATCATTCTGTTAATAACTCTTAGTACTCTTTTTTATTTCTCTTTTAGACCCTTATATTTATTTATCAGGTGAACAGTGCATTTAAAAATCATCATTGCTGGCTGGTTCATGTTGTTGTATGGCAGAAACCAACACAACATGGTAAAGTAAGTAGCCTCCATTTAAAAATAAATTGAAAAAAAAAATCATTGCCCAAAACTCAGTATTTTTCTAACAACTTTCCCATATCTTTCGCAGAAGTGTTAGCTAAATGCTTCATGTCATACATCACATCCCTAGTACTCACCTATCTTATTACTTGACATTTATACCTTTTGACCACCTTCATCCATTTTTTTTCACCCTTGATTCCCTGTCTCTGGCACCCACCTATCTGTTTGCTGTATATGTAAGTTCAGGGTTCGTGATTTGTTTTGCTTTACGATTCCACATATAAGTGAGATCGTATGGTATTTGTCTTTCTCTATTTGACTTACTTCACTTAACATAACACCCTCAAGGTCTATCCACTACTGAATAATGACAACTTTTATGAGTACTTACTATGCATTCGGGCTTCCCTGGTGGCTCAGATGGTAAAGAATCTGCCTGCAATGCGGGAGACCTGGGTTAGGAAGATACTCTGGAGGAGGGTATGGCAACCCACTCCAGTATTCTTGCCTGGAGCATCCTCATGGGCAGAGGAGCCTGGCAGGCTACAGTCCGTGGGGTCACAAAGAGTCAGACACGACTGAGCGACTAAGCACAGCACAGTACACATTCACTTCTTTTTCTTTTTTTAAATTTATTTTTGGCTGCACTAGGTCTTAGTAGCTTTTGTGCAGGCTTTCTCTAGTTTCAGAGAGCAGGGCTACTATTTACGGTACATGAGCTTCTCACTGCAGTGGCCTCTCTTCCTGCAGCGCATGGGCTCTAGGCGCACGGGCTCAGTAGTTGTGGCCCACGGGCTTAGTTGCTCCGAGGCATGTGAGATCCTCCCAGACCAGGGATCAAACCTATGCCCCTGCATTGGTAGCTGTATTCTTATCCACTGCGTCACCAGGGAAGTCCCGTATTCATTTCTACTTTAAGGACATTACATATATTACCTCCTGTTCTCCTCATAACAACCCTACAAGTTGCATAATGTTATTCTCATTTTTCAGACAAGGAAGCTGAGACAAAGGTTAACTAACTTTCTCAAGTTTACACAACTAATAAATGACAGCTGGGATTCAAAGTCACACTTTCTGGTCCTAGACCTATGCTCCTTATCACCCCACTGTACTGCTTCTGCAAGATTTAATCACAATGCCTGATGGTAAATTCTGTAACTTACTCATGCCTAAAATGCTATGAGTACACAGAGGAGGGCCTAAGCATCTCTTCCTGGGAGAACTGAAAACTTTACCATAACATCCTAAATATTGGCTGACAGAATTTGACACCGAACAACATTTACTGGATTTCAAAACAAGACTTTGGAAAACACAGAATTAAAAGTTTTTCCTCTAATTAAGGACCACTGTGATGTAATTATAACATGAATCAGACTAACTTAAATGTAAATAACAGCAGGACCACAATGCCAGGAGCTATGAAATCAAAATGTTGACACAAACCTTTCTTGAACAAAAGCTTATAATCTTGATATTCAAACCACGTACTTCTTTCTGTCCTCATGTGGTACGTGAGTGTTGTTGACCTTTGGTGTGAAGTTTTGATGCATTTAATTTTTGGATTTCTGGGACATGATTTGATCGATTTTTTTACTAACCTATTCCCAAGTACTTATCAGAAATTTTGGTTAGGATTTGGTGAATTTTAAGATTAAGAAATATCCTGCCTCATTTTCTTATTGGACTAGTCTCTTCTTCACTGCCACTTACAATAATTTCCTGACATGAACAAGTTACCCATTTGCTTGAAAACCTTCAGGAGTCTCACATCATTCACAGGGAAAGCCCAAGCTCAATTCTTTATTCCAAGGGGAGAAGAACTAACATGATCCTGGTTATCTTTCCAGCCTGGTTTGCCATCATCTGCACTGACAAATCCTAGTCTTCAGCCACACCACATTTTCCTCCTCTTCCCACATTACAGGCTCCATTCTTACCAGTTTCTACAGCTTTTTATATGTTATCTGTTCTGCTCAGTGTCTTTCCCCTAGAGATCCAGTTGAATAACACCTATTGCCTATTCTTACATCAATACAAAGCTCAAAAGAGAAGTCTTTCATGATCCTTTGCACTCCAAGTCTTGAGCAAGTTGCTGTTAAATATTTCTCTATGCTGCTTTGCACAGTATATCTATCTATTTACATGTCTGTAAATATATATGTATCTATATTTCTATTTAAACAGATAGATGATAGATCTGTATAGAGATCTACATACATATATATCTATAGATACAGATAGATGGACAGATATACAGATAATCGATAGATAGATATTGACAATCTTTTAGGACACTCTGGGCTTATCTGGTGGCTCAGCTGGTAAAGAAGCCGCCTGCAATGCAGGAGACCTGGGTTTGATCCCTGAGTTGGGAAGATCCCCTGGAAAAGGGAAAGGCTGACCCACTCCAGTATTCTGGCCTGGAGAATTCCATGGACTGTATAGCCCATGGGGTTGCAAAGAGGCAGACACAACTGAACGACTTTCACTTTAGGACACTGTATTTGCATGATTCTGAATTCTTCCTGGAAAGAGCTTCCCACAAATGCATCATCTCCTAGCACAGGGATTGATATGGAGAAGACATCGATGTTTGTTGAATTAACATTTCTAAGAAAGTGTGACAGGAGGAGAAGAAAAATAAAACATTGTTTTCAAATTTAAAAAAAAAAAAAAAGGAAGCTTGAGACCTGAGCATTACAGGAGGAGGAGAACTAAAACATATACTAAGATAGAAGAATTTCCTAAAAGCACAAACAGTGAGCTGTCCAATTGAGAGAGCCTGTGAAAGGCAGAGAGAGGAGGACTTACATTACTAATCTTAAAGCAAGCCTGGGGCAGAATAAGGAAGATTGCTTGGATGTTGGGGAGAAGGTGCAATTCTAGTAACAAAGTGAAAGAAATCTGGCTTTGAAACAAGGAATCCAGAGTGAAAGAAGATTTAAAATATTTATAAGGATAAAAGCAAATGTTGTATTATACACTAACTAACAGGCCACACAGCCTCTGAGCACATCTCCAAGGCAAGGCTTCTGAAGTTCTCTCTGAAGAGGCAGAGTGTGTACATGTACGGCTTGATACGCCATCTCTCTCCCCAACAAAACTGGAAAGTCTCCTTTATCACAGCACATATTTGTCCTTGCTGTATCCAGCAAAGCCTTTTTCTGCTGAGCTTAAAAAAAAAAAAAAGAACGAAAATAAAGGGGGAAAAATAGGAAAGAGAAATCCTATTTAACCAACTTGCAGAGGTTATCTCCTGATAATTGAGCTTGGAACGAGGCAAGCTACCTTCTCTTTGCCAAGGTCATGGATGACTCTTGGCTAGGTATCAGGCAAGGGGCAGGAGTGCAATGCAGGATAAGTGGCTTTCCTCAATCATGGCTGCTTCAGAGCCATTGTAAAGAGAACGCTTTCCTTGTGGAATGCTTAATAATCTTTGCAGCCAAGGGGATGACAGCTAAGATTACAAACTCAGAAAAGAATCCAAGAAAAACCAGCCTGCTCCAGCCCTGGTGATTCTGTAGCCATTAATCGCAGAGGTACCACCTGGGGAAGGCTGGTGCTCGACACAACGAAGAGAGAAAACCAGGCCCTAGAGTCCTTTATTGGAGAGCTGGATGGGCATAAATGAGGCAAATCTGGGGTAAAATTGCAGAAGAACCAGCCCAATGATCTGGTAGCTTCCATACTGCATTGTCCTCCCTCCCCCACCCATTCACAGATGGGTTGTCGTGAAAAGAAGGAATATAATGTTCCTTCAATGTTTACCAAAAGCCCTAGGGACTTTGATATATTTTATTTCATTTCATTCTCACAATAGCCCTGTCAGATAAGCGTGATTATCTTCATTTTCTAGTTGAGAAAATTAAGTCTCCGAAAAGCTACCTTCTCGAGGCTGTGCAACTAGGAAGGAGAGGGGCTGGTTTGAACATAGACTTCCTCATGGTAAGAAATATTTCTTCTCTATTTATGTTATACTGTCTAGATCCTGGGTTAGATAATAGGAATACAGAGGCAAAAAAAAGATACCATTTTTAAGCCTCAGGGAACTTAACAGTCTGGAAGAGAAAGAGGCATATGAAGAATTACATTGCAATGTAGTAGACTGAGTTAAAATTGAAGCTCGGTACTAAATACAAAAAAATGAGCCAACCTTCTGGGAGTGGGATCCTGAAATGATACCAAAATGAGATGACTCCTAAGATGTCTCCATCTTACGGTTAAGTTCTAACCTAAAATCTTGGACTTTTCCATCAAGAATATGCAAATACAGAAGAAAATGAACACATCTAACATTTATCATTGGAAAAGACTCTGATGCTGGGAGGGATTGGGGGCAGGAGGAGAAGGGGACGACAGAGGATGAGATGGCTGGATGGCATCACTGACTCGATGGACGTGAGTCTGAGTGAACTCCGGGAGTTGGTGACGGACAGGGAGGCCTGGCCTGCTGAGATTCATGGGGTCGTAAAGAGTTGGACTCGACTGAGCAACTGAACTGAACTGAACATTTATTGAGCACTTACTCTGAACAGAGAAAGAAATGCCTGGATGTCATCCTATGTAAGTTGGACCCCTAGTCTTCATTATGGAAGAGAGATAAGAGAAAATGCCACCGTGTGCACCATATCTTAGAATTGATAAGGATAAATTAGGATAATTAAATCGTTTAGAAATTCCACCAGGAGGACTTCCCTGTTGATGCAGTGGCTAAGAATCCTCCTGCCAGTGGAGGGGACATGGATTCAATCCCTGGTCTGGGAAGATTCCACACGCCACAGAGCAACTAAGCCCACGTGCCACAACTACTGAGCTGCCCTCTAGAGCCCGCGAGCCACAACTACTGAGCCTACGTGCCACAACTACTGAGCCTACGTGCTGCAACCACTGAAGCCCACGCACCTGAGCTTGTGTCTGCAGTTAAGAGAAGCACCGCAAGGAGAAGTGGGGACGTGGCAACGAAGAGTAGCCCCCGCTGGCCACAACTAGAGAAAGCCTACCCACAGCGACCAAGACCCAGTCCAGCCAAAAATGAAACCAAATAAATAAATAAATATTTTTTAAAATAAAAAAATAATAATAACACCAGAAATTCCACTAGGAGATTAAAGACAGAAAGGGCACTTTAAGGGAGTTTGGGAGATTGTTGTGAGCTGATGACCACTCAAGAAAAGAAGAATCCAGTAACCTAGCAACCATCAACACTCCCTTGAAGAAGACCAGGAACATTCAACCACCAGGCACACTCAAGCCACAAACTCTCATAGTTATAAAATACAAGACAATAGAAATGGGGCCTGAATCTCATTACATGAAATCAAGGGATTAAGGGTCCTTGAAGAGTACCATTTCTACACATAGCCAAGGTAGGAATATAGGTAAAAGAGGAAAGAAACCAGGTGAAAGAGGGCATTATACCAAAACCTGAGATGAATTACCATACTTTACTGTTATCACCCTGCTTATATACGCATGATTTAAACAGTGCTGTGACAGTCCTGGTTAGACCATTCAGAGTCAAAGGAGGAATTAATGATGTAAGCCTAGACAACTGCCCAAAAATGAGGGGGAAAAGTGGTCTTCTCCCCCTCTCCACTTCTTCTTTGATTATGAAAGTGTAGCCCACTTTGTTCCTGGGACTGTGGAACAAGTATCCTATGCTAATAAACTCACTCACTGCCTAACACTGTCTCACAATGAAATCTTTCTGTGTCCAGTCTAAGAACCTGAGCTTCAGTAAATCTTGACACCAGGTGAACAGTTTCAGTTAAAAGCCAGCAGGCTTGAGTCCCTTGCTAAGTCAGGGATTGTGGGTTCAAGTCCCAGTCTGAGGTGCCCCTGGGTTCAAGTCACATCTGAGAAGCAGTGTGGTTTCAGAATGACCACACCCACTAAGGCCTGATCAAATGTATGTATGCTAAAGATTATCAGGACATCCATTCTTTTCTAAAGGTGGGAGAACACGGGAAAAACCAGGACTGGGGTAGACTTACCATCTCCTAAAGTACCCCCAAAATGGAAGTGAGAACGTTTCTATTGTTTGGAAAGTGAGAAGGTTAGGATAGCTATTATGTTGAGAAATGTGAAAATTAAGAGATGGTGTCAGAGGACAAAGTTTCAGCAGTAAAGTAAGACCAGTGAATCCCATGGCCTCTGGCAGGTGTGCAAAGTCTTTCTTCCTGAGGAATAATGACCTCGGATGTGTCCCTTGCTACCTGTGAAGGCAACATTGCAAGCCTCTCTCGTTCAAGGTTTCATCCCAATAACTAAGAGAAAGAGCGGGAGATGAACAGGATAGACTGGAACACCCCCTCACCAGCTGAACCTCAACTCCAGCTGAACCTTGCCCAGCTGCTGTGACCTCTGTGCCTGGTTTACTTCCTGACCTTTCTCCCACTAAATCCCTCTCCTCAGCCCAGGCTGGAGCTGCATAGAGTCTGGAGTGAAGTGATCATTTCCCCATGTTATTACTTATGGGCTGTGTGACCACAGAAACTTCTTCAGCCTCTTTGAGCCTACGTGTCCTCGTTTACAAAAGGAAATCATTTCAGTTGGCCTCTTTTGCATCATTAATAAAATACACCAAAACACAACAGCTGGAAAAAAAAAAAAAAAAACCTACACAGCTATTTTGGGACTTCTCTGGTGGTCCAGTGGTTAATGAATCCATCTTGTAATGCAGGGGACATGGGTTCCATCCTTGGTTGGGTAACTAAGATCCCACATGCCATGGAACAACAAAGCCCATGCATTTCAACCGCTGAGCCCACAGCATGGCAACTAGAGAGTCTGTGCACTGCAGTGAAAGATGCCAAGGGCTACAAGAAAGACCCAAGACAGCCAAATAAATAAATGCTCTTAAAAAAAAAAAAAAAGCCTTCTTAACTCATGGTTATAGGTTGGTAATTGGGGTTAAATTCATCTGGGCAATTCTGGTCTGAGAGGTACTCACTCATGCATCCGGGGTCAGCTGCCAGCTGTTTGAAATTGGCGGGTGGTCAGGTAGGACAACAGGAGCCACTGATCTATGAATGTCTCATCACATAGCAGCCTGGCCTGGGCTTGTTCACACAGCAGCTCAAGTTTCCAAGAGGAGAAAAAGGCAAGTCCTGAGGCATCATCACCTCCCAGGTCTCTGCTTGCACCCAGGCTATCAGTGACCATTCGTGAGAAGAGACACATGACCAAACCCAGAATCGATGTGGGAGGGTGCTACCCAAAGGCATGAGTATGGGGCAAGCATACAAAACCCATGGGGCCCAAACCCACTGGGGCCACCTCTGAAATCAATCTACTTCCAGGATAATTATAGGACATTTGAAAGGAATAAATAACACAAGGCAAGACAAAAAATTAATCACAGTTTCTGGTACATAGTAAAGGCTCAGTGAATGTTATCTATCATTGCTGTTGTTGCTGGGATGGGAGAGGAGTGGTGAGAAATACTGCTCAAATTTTTATAAACAAGAGAGGATTTCCATTCTGAGTTACAAAAGGAAGGAATTTTAAAAGAATATTTTCCTACCCTCTTAACACCCTCACTCCTTCCCAAGAAAGGGGGAGTGATTTATCTAGTTGGTGAGCTTCATTTCACTGATGGGTGGTTCTCGATGTCACGGTCTGAAAAGGGAATCATAAACCCTGCTTGCCTCATAGTTAACTGAAATGACATATGTAAGCATGATTCGTAAAGTGTCAATCATGATATTAATACAAAGTGAGGTGTAAATGAACCACGGCAACATGGAATAATAATCCCAATTACCATTTGTTGAGTGTTTACTATGTTCAAGACTTTTACAGGCATCATTTTGTTTTATCTTCCTGATCATCTTGGCTAAAATATGTCTCCCTTTAATCTTAATTTATGACATAATTGAACCTCAGAGAGCAACTTGCCCAAAGTCAGACAGCTGGCAAATGGTTAAGCCAAGCTTCAAATTAATTTTGTCATCACCACCACCTCCCACCCACCACCCCCCACCGCCCCCCCCCACCCCCCCCCCCGCCCCGCCCCACACACACACACACAGTCAATGTCTGGAGACATTTTCTCATCACAACTGGCAAGAGGATAGAGATACCGACATCTAGTGGATGGAGGCCAGGGATGCTGCTTAACATCCTACAATTACAGGGCAGCCCCACAGTGAAGAATTACCTAACCAACATGCCAGTACTGCAGAGGTCAAGAAACTCTGCTTCAGTCCCTATTAGTGATGGAGGATAGTTGGACAGTGCAATTAGTAGACTCCTAAACTACACTGCTTGACTCCTCTTACTGTGCGATGCTGAGCAAGATATTTAACAACCCCATGCTTCAGTTCCTCACCTCCGAACAGGGTTAACAAGAGTTCCCACTTGTTAACACATCATAGGAGTATTGTGAAGATGAAGTAAGTTACTACATGTATTTGGGATAGTGCTTGACATTTAGCAAAAGCTCGCTAAATATTCACCGTTGATGGATTAAGAAGCCATGTGCATTGTAACCTCTCTCTCTGGCCCATCTCTTCCCAGCCCTGCTCACACTTCATGCTCATGATGACTGAGGACTCTGAAGTCAGACGGCTTGGATTTCCTGGTCTGTATCCTGACTGTTAATTTGATGGCTTAGGGAATGGGATTCTAAGTGGTCAAGATCAGATAAGGTGCACTTTCTTCAAATAACCTTATGAAACTGGTACTATTTCACAGATGAAACTTTGGAGGGTTCATTCATTTGCCCAAAGATCCAGCCAATAAGTGGAGAGTCAGGATTCAAACCCGACCCTAAAGCTGGTACCTGCCACCTCTTAAGGAGCTGCCACTGAAAGCTTTCAGTGCCATCACCAGTGGATTTAGAGTCGAGCCCTGCCTCTCCATCTACGGAGAGGATGAATCTGCAGGCATAAGTCAAATGCTGGTGCTGCCACTTACTAGTGAGAACTTGAGAAAATAGCATAATCTCTCTGAGCTGTCCTATATAAAAAGATCACAACTTTGTTGATTGTTGATATCAAGCACTATTTAAAGACTTTGAGATTTCAGGAAGTAGATGTCCCCTTAGAATGCCTTAGAAAATCCATCTGTGAAGCTAGATTTAGTGGCTTTGAATAAAGTACAAATGGTCATTTAGTAATTCTTGAAATTCCCCCATTTCTAGTCTGACCTTGCCCAGTTATGGGGGTTTATGGAGCAGGGTTGATGGCCAAGTACGTATCTGAAAAATGCCATATGGCTACCCATGGACCATTCAACTGTGTCTGGGTCATAGCACACAAACGTGAGAGGAGAGGAAAGGTCATTTAATAGGACTATTGTACTCTCAACTTTACCGGTTCAATAACTTCCTCAGCATTCTCAAGAAACTAATATTCCCCAGCTTGCTCTCTTCACTGAACTTTTTCGGTAGCTCTGACCTCTTAGCTGTTTCTTGGAGACTGCAGGTGAACCTCACTTATTCCTCCCATCTTCCCTGTGAGCCTGTAAATTCTCCTTGATTCTCCAGAACTGTGCTACTATAGATGAAGCACTGCTCTCAAAGTAAGAATTTCTAGGTGTGAATGAGCCCTGATGGGATAACTCTGGAAAAACGACTAAAATTCTCTGAGCAGTGGTTCCCTCATTCATAAAGCAGAAACTAATAATATCAGTGTCAAGAGCAATTGGAGAATAAAATTGGTTTAGTTACAGTTAAAGTGCTTTATAATGTGTATAATGTATAATATGCTATGATTATTTCTTACGTAAGTATTGCTTTTGCTGTCATTTATTAAGCCTCTCTGATATACCATGAACTGGGAAAGAACTTACATGCATTAGCTCATCTATTCCTCACAAATAATCCTACTACATAGGACCCATTGTTGGCCCCATTTGGGAGCTAAAGAAAGTAAGGATGGAAGAGGTTGAAGAATTTCTCCAAGTCAGTAAATGGTAGGACCAGTATTTGAACCTGGTCTCTCATAGTTCAAGTCTCTGCTCTTATACTGTGCTATAGAGTCTCTGGCTCTCTCCAAAACAGAATAAAAAGGTGAAAAAAATGGAGGGAACCAAAGTTATTGGCACTGAGACAATTGTTCTTTTTGGGGGCTTTAGGAAAACAATATGTGGTGAAGTGAACAAACAATGTATACAGACCACTGAGTGGCAAAAGTGTTTATAATCCTCATGACAGCTTTATAAGATAAACATCCTTTTTTGACAGCTGGCTCAAGGGTTTAAGAGATGTGTCTCCATAACATAGAACTAGTAAATAAAGGAAGCAAGACTTGGACCCAAGTTTTCTGGGACAAATCCCTACCATCTTTCCACTATTCCAGAATATGAAGCTTGGTTCAGCCATTTGCCAGTTGTGTGACATTGGACAAGTTACTTAAGCCCTCTGAGGCTCAATCACCTCAGTGTTAAAGGGAAGACATGGGCCTCCCCGGTGGCCCAGTGGTAATGAGTCTGCCTACAGTGCAGCAGACTTAGGTTCAATCCCTGGGTCAGGAAAATCCCCTGGAGGAAGAAAAGGGCAACTACAGTGTTCTTGCCTGGAAAATCCCACAGACAGAGGAGCCTGGTAGGCTACAGTTCATAGGGTCACAAAGAGGTGGACACAACTGAGTGGCTAAACAACAACGACAAAAGGAAGGCATGTCATCAAGACCAGGACCATCAAGAAGATAATAAAATGATGCTTGTAAAGTTTCTGAAGGCAGCAAGCACTCAAAAAATGATTGCTGGAATTATTATACCACATCACTTCAATGTGTCAGTGCCTCATTTTTGTATCATGATTAATGATATTTATACATTATGCTGAATTTTTTGAACTTTTTGATTTTTAATAGTTATTATGTCATATGGTTCAAATTGCAAATGCACAAATCTTCCAGCTTTATTGAGATAGAACTGATGTATAATATTGTGTAAGTCAAGATATATAATAAAATTATTTAATACATGTATATATTATGAAATGATTACTGGAATAGGGATAGTTAATATCTAGCACCTAAAAAGTTCCTATTTTTTGTATGTGTGGTGAGAACTTTTAAGATCTACTCTCTTAGCTGCTTCCATATATACAACACAGTATGGTTAAC